>NW_027467013.1:3977500-4027500 GCF_046128005.1 Genypterus blacodes | reverse complement strand
TTGACCTTGGCAGCCTCTTCCTCCTCTCTGCATGTCACCCCCCCCCCCCCCAGGTCCCACTCAACCTTGGCTAATTAGCTCACATCCCTGTAGCATATGTTCAACACACAGTTTATGCACAACAAGGACGATACGACTACAACACAGCCCCCTTCCCCCCTTTCCCCCCCCTGCACCTTACGGGCCTCAGGGTCGTTCGCTCATACGTCGGCCTTTTGCGTTGGAAATTCAATGACATTTTCAGACATTTTCTCTTCAACGCCTCCTCAAAGTCCTGCTCTGCTCTGATTGGCCGGCTGCATCACTCTCCTGGTGCTTTGGGAGTGTGTGAGTGTGTGTGTGTGTGTCCAGGGGGGGCAAACATGTCACACAGAACTGAAGTGTTCATGTCGTCGTCACTTGTACCATGAAACCACAGCGAAGCATGAAAGCAAACCACCAAACCACGATGTCATCTGTGTATTGTTTACAGCGGGATGAAGTGAAGCGAGCATCAGCTGACACTGACACGACATCACCTGGGGGGAGGAGGGACTCTGCCTCATTAATGAGTGTGTGTGCGTGTGTGTGTGTGTGTGTGTGTGAGACGCTCATGAAAAGCTTCGTCTCACCGCAGGAAGTGATTACAGACGGGCCGACGCGCAACAAAACATCCAACAAATCTAATTACTGATCGCCTTTTTATTAATTAAAAGGCAATTACCTGTGCCTGAATGCGAGTCCTCGTCAGCACAGGGAAGTCAAATATAGAATATTGTTAAGATTGTGTTGCAGAGCGTCGTCATGGTTCCATACACGGGAAATTTAACGCTGAGTAAAGAAAATATAAACACAAACAAGAACGATATCATTTCCCTCCCTGATTGTAAATGTTTCCATGACGCTGAGGCTGCCGGTTCAAACCCTCTGAACCGATCTAAAGGCTGTGGGGGAAGTGGAGCTCAGAGGCCCAGGATGTCCACCAGCAGGAGGCGCTGAGGAGCCGGGCTTACAGAGAGACGACCTTGAGTTTACACAAGACAAGAGAGATGAATAGATATAAAGGAACACATCGGTCAGTAATGTTCAACACTGACAGAGCATGTGTGTGTTTGTGTGTGTGTTTGTGTGTGTGTGTGTGTGTGTGTGGTGGTCAGACATTAAGAGGCATGCAAAGCTGCGGACACTGGGATTAGTACACATTACCAGCACTAGGGGGTCACACTATGCAAATACAACACACATGCACACACACGCAGACACACACACACGCACACCTGTGTACAAACAAACCTAAAACTGGACACATTCTCATCTTTCCACCATGAAGCAGCTGTGCACGCACACACACACACACACAAACACACACATGCTCTGAAATACATATGTGGACAGGCATACATGCACACACACACACACACACACACACACATAGAGACACACACACACACACACACTTTCATTCTGCTGTAAGTTGGAGACATAAGTCCTTGGAAAGTGCAGTATTCAATTTGTAACTATTAAAGAGACAAGGACACAGCCCTTTATGTGAGCAGCCACAGAGAGAAAATGGAGGCAGTCACTATAGCAACCGCCATGAGAGCGCACAACAAAGCAACAAACAAAGCGCCGCAAAGTGTTTTCCGGGGAGAGACATTTAATGCAAAGCCTTGAATCACACAAAAGTTGTCCTCTTAAGTTTCTTGGAGTGTCTGTGGGTGTCTGCAGGCCCCAGGTCTTTGGTAAAAACCTTGTGTTTGCTCCAGACCGGCGCTTCAAGGCCTGAGAGGCTGAATGTGCCAGAGGCTCTGTGGGTCACGGCAACCTCACCATTTACTTTGCCTGATCAGCCTTCGGGAAATGCTTACCGCTGCAAAAGCACACAATGCAACAATGAGGCCGAGCTGAAAACAGTCTGAGCTCGCTGGACACCACGGGTGTTGATCAGACTGGGGTTAGTGTGCGTGTGTGTGTGTGTGTGTGTGTGTGTGTGTGTGTGTGTGTGTGTGTGTGTGTGCGCACCCCCCCCCTCCTACCCAGCCTGCCTGGTTGTTGTTTTGATCCACAATCAACCCAAAGTTCAGCCTATCACTCCTGAACGCAGATGTGATAGGAAGGTTTTCACCGTCACGCCAGATTGCGTAATGACAACCTAAAGCAGTCAAACTTCCTGTCGTCTGTCTCTCCTTCCTGTCCCTTTCATGGACGTCTCTCTCACATTTAAGTAGCTCCTTCCACAGTGACCTTGCTCTCCGGCAGACGAGGCGTCCCCCGCTGTCTGACTCGGACTGTCTGGGTGTCAAAGCAATTATTTAAGAGCCGCAGATCACAGACGCCACAAGTGTGTGTGTGTGTGTGTGTGTGTGAGAGAGAGTGTGTGGGTGCATATAAGTGTGGTTTCTCATATTCCTCTGCTAAAGTGTGTGTGTGTGTGTGTTGATGGAGCTCAGTACAGAGAGAGAGAGAGAGAGAGCGAGCGAGCGAGCGGTGTGTTCTCCTGTTAAAGGGTCTTACATCAAAGTAGCAGTGAAAGGCTTTGAGGTAAGCGTGACCCAGGTTGAGTCTGTGCAGTCACACACACACACACACACACACACACACACACACACACACACACACACAGAGGCCACGTATGTGTAAAGTGTTCTGGCTCACAGGCTTTGAGTTTTGGGCTCAGCACCAGCAGGCAGCGGTCCAGAGACAGAGCCTGCTTCATATCTCAGAAGACAGGGAGGAGGAGGAGGAGGAGGAGGAAGAGGAAGATGAGGAGGAGAAGCTTGACCTGTGGAGCTGACGCCTTTATTTTGGCTGTTACACTGTGATTCTCCCCAAAAATGCGAGATGTTGTTGAAAACGCAACAAAAACAAGTCTGCATTTCACCAAACTCTCTTCCTCCTCCTCCTCCTCCTCCTCTTCCTCCTCCAGACAGGATCATATGCTGTAACATTCTCCCTCCCTCAGAGAGATGCAGGTACTTACAGTCCATGCATTTGGATAAAGGAACAAAGAAAGAGCCGGAGCAAAGAGAGAGAGAGAGAGAGAGAGAGAGAGAGAGAAATCTCTTTCTAACTGTGCTTTTGCAAGAAGACATAATGTAATCTCTCCTTGAGACGGAGGGATTTTTATAACCTCAGCTGGCTGGGCCTTGAGCAGGAGAAGAGACGGAGCTGAGTGAAGGCTGTTTATCCCACAGCGTCCTTGGTATAAACATGTGAAAAATCTGTTTTCTCTCTCTGCCCAATCAATAGGTTCTGCCTCTGAACAATGATGTGGCGGCGCTGCTAAACTTTCTCATCCTGTCCTCCATTCAGGCCGCTATCCTTCAGCGAGGGAGGGAGGGAGGGAGGGAGAGAGAGAGAGAGGGAGGGAGGGAGGGAGGGAGGGTGTTATTCACAGGGCCAGGTATTCAATGACACCCTTTCCTTGCAAGCACGGCCCGGCCTTTATGTGAAACATCCTTGCACGGCGGTGGCGGCGGCGGCGGTGGCAATGGTGGTGGCAGTGGCGGTGTGAAGGCCTGTGTGCCGAGACCAAGGCTGAAGCACGGCCGCCATCTCTGACCACTTTGTTTTGGTATTAAATCAGCTCGCTTCGCTTCTGTTTTCATCCATTTTCATCCAACTTCCTCCTCCTCCTCCCTCTCTCTCATCCTCCTGGTAGCAGTCAACCCCTAACCTGTGATCCCTCTCAGGAGCGATTATGATAAAGCTCTAATTCCTCTGTCCTCTCTCTCTCTCTGACCTCCACTCCTCCTTTCCCAGCTCCTCCCGCTCCTCCCGCCCCGCCGCTCCCCCATCCTCCTTCGGTGACAGAGGCAAGGAGAGCATTGAGTCATGACATCATAATTCACCGGCTCCTGTTTTCACGGTTAAATCAATATCAGCGTGTCCGAGTCAAGGTCTGAGGCCGGCCTTCGCAGCTCAGCTCTCCCTGCTCCTTTCTTGTAGAAAAATCATATAAATTGTCCCTAAAATAATTAAGCCTTCAGATGGGCTCCAGCCTGATAAACAGCACCGCCTCAGAGTCAAGGTAAGACTCAGACCACAGCTGAGCCTGATCCAGCTCAGCCTGATCCAGCAACACGCAGCTACACTGTGATTAATGAGGATTATACTTCAGCACGGATGTTGAGGTGGTGATGTCACACAGAGGAGCAGAGGCCTGTCAGTCACTGATTGTGTTTAAATGTAAACATAACGGCTCGGTATGATGACAAACAGAGCACAGAGACTTTTCCTTGAGTGTGTTTCTTGTTGAAATGCCTGCATGGTGGTGTGTCGGGAATGTAAGTGAGCAGTGGAGGGTGTGTGTGCTTGTGTGTGTGTGTGTGTGAGAGAGAGGGAGAGAGAGGCTGAGGAAAGATATAAGGCTGGAGGAGGAGACAGAGGAGGAACCTGAGTGAGGAGGCGGCGTGAGCACAAAGTCTGAACAAGTTCTCACAGCGCGCAGACACACAACCGGGAGCTTCCTGCCGCGGGGCTATCAGGGGCTGAACCAGCGCCGCCTCGGTCACTGACCTCCAGCGCTTCAAAGCGTCAGCGGGACGGGCTGAGCCTCAGCTGAGCCTCAGCCTCAGCCTCAGCCGGGCGGAGCGGAGCGGCCATGGCCACACACGAGGGCTGCCGCTGCCGGGGAGCCAGCAGCCGGAACAGCACCAGCATCCTGTACAGCATCTTAAAGAGCGACGGCTTCGCCACCGCCGAGGAGCAGCAGCAGCAGCAGACGCTGCACCACTTCTTACACAGGACCTCTTCCTCCTCCTCCTCTTCGTCCTCCTCGTCCTCCTCCGTCACCTCTGCCCCGGCCTCGCTGCAGGAGCTCCGGCAGCAGTCTTGCTCCTGCGGCTCGACGCGGCGCCGCGGTGTCCTCCGCGTCCCGCAGGTGACGTGCAAGGCCGCGTCGGCGGTGCTCGTCAAGACGCTGCGCTTCGTGAAGAACGTCCCGTGTTTCCGCGAGTTACCGGAGGCCGATCAGCTGATGCTGATCCGGAGCGGCTGGGCTCCGCTGCTCGTACTCGGACTCGCACAGGACCGAGTGGACTTTGAGACCACGGAGACGGTGGAGCCCAGCATGCTGCAGCGCATCCTCACCGGGTTACCGGACAGGCAGAGCGAGCCGCCCGCGGAGCAGAGCAGGGCGGCGGCGGCGGCAGCGGCGGCGGCAGCGGCGGGTGTGTCGGTGGTGGATATCGAGGCTATCAAAGCGTTTCTGAAGAAGTGCTGGAGTGTGGATATCAGTACGAAGGAGTACGCGTACCTGAAGGGAGCCGTGCTGTTCAACCCAGGTACCGTGCAGCTGAGCCCAGGGGTCAGAGAGGAGGAGGGTGAACTGTGACCTTTAGCCTATAGGGACGAGCTTATAGCGCTGTAATGTCAGGGTAATAGTACATGAAGGGAAATGATTAATTTGACTTCTTCAGGTTAGTCGATATTCAATCAATCACAATGAAGTCATTCATGTTTGAACTCACTAAACTAAATATGAATCATTCAATACAAATCTAAGCTAAATAAAGTGATGTCATCCTGATATAAAGGTTTAGTAAATATAAAGTAGAGGAGACTTCTTCATAGGAATGAGTTAAAGTTGACCTGTATTGATTATAGTTGTGGTCTCTGCGCCTCCAGACCCTGCAGCTGCATGCAGGTCAACTGGTTGTGAAATGCCTTAATTGATCAGTTATCACTTTTGAATGTTGACATCACTGATCTAATAACATAAAGAGGATCAGAGCAGAGAGTTGGTGATGTAATGGAGTAAAGCCCCACACAGGCACGTCTCAGTGTTAAAATGGAACTTTGGTTGTTGAGAAGTTTCCTGCATCTCAGAGCTCATTGTGTTTTCTTACCACTTCTCACCTTCCTGCCATTCAACTCTCCGCTCCTTCCTCCCTCCCTCTCCCGGTCTCCTCTCTCCTCTCCTTGTAGATCTGGAGGGTCTGCGTTGTCTCCACTACATCCAGTCTCTGCGTCGGGAGGCTCACCAGGCGCTGAACGAACACGTCCGGCTGCTCCACCGCGACGACACCACCCGCTTCGCCAAGCTGCTCATCGCTCTGTCCATGCTGCGGGCCATCAGCCCCTCCGTGGTCACCCAGCTCTTCTTCAAACCCGTCATAGGCACCGTCAACATGGAGGAGGTGCTCCTGGAGATGTTCTACGGGAAGTAGGTCGCCTCCAAAGCGGACTTTAGAGTGGAGGTGCAGCTGTGTGAGAAGGTGAGCACAGGTGGAGGAAACGGACTGGATTCATAACTACTGTGTGTGTGTGACAGTGTGTGCGTGTGTGTGTGAGTGAGTGAGAGAGTGAGACAGAGAGATGAAGATAGAGTGATGTTATCAGAGGAAAATCAACACAAGGAGCTGCTGGACTTAATAACTTATTGGTTTTTATATAAAATATTTTTCTATAATAAAAATGACTCCAAACTCTTTCTCTGCCCTCGCTGTGCTGTGTGGACTCTCACTGACACACACACACACAGACACAGACACACACACACAGACACAGACACAGACACACACACACACACACACACACACACACACACACACTTCAATCAGCCTTACAGAGTCACATATTAACCCAACAATCATCCTCTAAAGCTCTGCACCTTACACACACACAGCTGTTACATATTTATGGATCATATCAGGCTTCAGCTTGTTTACTGAGCTCCTAACAGGAAGAGTTCAGCTGAGGATGAGCAGCTGAAGCTTTGAAATAGGGCTGAAGTTCCCTAATAGACCACTAGAGTGCAACCATGTACCACATACAGTAGCTTTGCTGCGTGCGTGCGTCCGTCTCCCCTCTCCCTCCACCTACACACACACTTACACACTCACAGGTCCAAACCGTGTGGGTGTAAGCGCCTCAGGTAATGTTCTGCCCGTCCGTCCAACTGCGGTCATTACGGTGTGGATTCTCCCTGCGGCACACTGAAGCGCCCCTGGCAACGATCTGCAGGGAGGATGGATGATTGGGGGATTTACCTAATGGAGGTGTTAGGAGAGAGGAGAGGAGACACAGCTGGAGACGGGAGACTGGAGACTGGAGTCAACGCTCCCACCCGGGCAGGTAAGGTGAGAGAGTTCCATCAAGGCCAGTGTGGTATGAAAACACAGGAGAGGGCAGAGACTCAGCTGTAACATCACCATGAGTCCAGATGAGATGATGCCTCCTCCGTCTGTCCGTCTGTCCCCTGAGGCTGAGCTCCCCTGATGCACATCTCTCTCTCTCTACTTTACATTTAGACTTAACCGGCTCCTCTCCATTTCACATCATATCTAAAGAACAGAAAGGAAGTGAAAATGAGCCAGAGAGACACAAAAGTAAGTCAAACCATTTAGTGGAGAGAAAACATACTTCCCCCTCAGTCAGAGAGTCGCCGGACCATGAAATGACTTCTGTGGCTGCTGGCTGGACCCTGATAAGTGGGAGTGTTGGCATCAGCAGCTGTGCAGCAGCACGTGGAAGCTGACACAGGAAATGTGTGTGAGAAAGATTAAGGCTGAGCGGAGGGAACGGCTGAACTCAGAGCACAGAGGTCACAGGTCAGGCTGCTGTCTGCACATGAATCTGTCCTCCTGCATCACACAGGCTCAAGCTGATTAGGAAACTATCAGGTCGTCTCATCCAGCGCTGCTAGCAGAAGCAGAGAAAGGCGTTTCTGATGGTAAATCAAAGCGGCGACGACCTTGACTCTGCGTTAGGTTTTATCTGCGGTGTTGAGCAATCAAAACAGAAGCTCAATGAAAGGGAACACAGTGGCAGGGACGTCAAGCTGGATGCAAAGACTCTAATGCACCCCCTGGTGGTTTGACAAGGCATTACATGGAGAAAGAAAGACGCACACAAGCACGCACACACACGCACACACGCATACATGTCCCCATGAGAGCGGCACTATAAAGATATGCTTCTTCCCGTCTATCTCCTCTCCACATTCCCTCTCCCCTCTCACTGGGGCCTATTTTCTCTCCAATTAAGCCCTTAATTGCTCGGGGTAATAAAGAGTCTATTAATCCTGTGTCTGCTAATAAAACTCCAGCTGTCTGGCAGGAGGGTGCCAACAGGCAGCAGTCACCCTCGCTACTTGCGGGTGACAACATTGTTTGCGTGCCGAGCGTGCGAGCGGCGCCAACTGTCGGCGTCTTTATGGAAGGAAGTGCAGCCAAAGTACATTCCACCGCCTCTCGCTTCCTCTTTTATGGTACAGTCGATGCCGTTAGAGACGCCATGATGGGATCTCCCAGGAAGGGGGAGAGGAGAGAGGAGAGAGGGGAGAGGAGACATCTAGGCCTCCCGCCTCCCTGCTGGATTCCCCCTGAGGCCTCTGTAAGTCAGTGCCGTCTCATCGTTGGCCTTTGCGGAGCGTTCTGACAGCGAGTTGACTTGTTTGTTGAAGTTTGTTGCCGCTTCCCCGCCGCTCTCCGGGCACGAGAGAGGACAGCACTCATGTTGCTTTGTGTATAAAGCTCATTTGATAAAAAGGTTCCGTCCGGGCTTCTGAACCGACAAAGAGGCGAAGAAGAGGAGCTTTACTGTCTGTACCTGTCCATCATGTGTCAGGATGTCTGCAACTTTAGAGGAGCAGTTATGTGTTAGAGGCACGGGTGTGTTACGGAGCGTTTCAGGTGTGTGTGGAGGGGGGAGGTCAGGGGTCAGATTTAGAGATAAAGGGAAACAATCAAGAGAAGATCAGTGTTTTTAATGTGCAGTGAGAAAGTAAGGGCAACTGATAATGATTGTGTTCCTATAAAGATAGACATTTCTTTCCAAGTGAAAATCGTGTTTATATATTTATATAAATATCTATATTATATAGAGAATACATATCTATTTGCTATGCATACTCAAAAATCACACCTTCAAATATAATTAAAAAGTCTTTCAAAACACAAATGTATTCTTTTCTTCCCTTAAACATGAACTATCCATATGAGTCAAAGTAACCATGGGGACGGGGGAACAGAGCTTTAAAGAACCAAAACATTTAAAATGCATTTACCTTTGAGTCTAGAACAGCAGAGGACCTTTTTTTTTTTTTTTATCTTCTCGTGTGCGATTCAAAAGCCGCCGCCGCCGCCGTCGTCTCGGAAACAAACCAGGAACCACATTTGCAAAGTAGTGTACAAAAACACAGCAGAACACTTATTACACACACACACTCTCCTCTCTGTGGGGGCGTGAGATGCAAATCAGTGGGACTTCTCAAGCAAACTCCTTTTTTTTTCCTTATAAAAATAGAATTCTTTTTTTTAAAATAATCTACAGATTTCTTTTGAAGGTGAGGCATTTTCACTATCACTCTAAAACCGCAAGGCTTGGTTTCAATAGAAAAGACGAAGCTTTAGAGAGCTGGGCCGGTCCGGGTCCGGTCTGGGCCGGTCCCCCCTCCCCCCCCTCCTCCTGGTGGGTCAGGATATTGTTGCCAGCTCCCTTCTTTTTGCATATTCTATGATTTTTTTCTTCAAAAAGAGAGTATTCTGTCAAACTAGATACACCTTACACAGGTCAACCAAAACAAGTCTCAGCTCCGCCACGCTCCTGAAATGTCCAGGCGACCCCCAAAGGGTTAAAAATCCTCCTCTTAAACTACACAAGTCAAGATTTAAAAACAAGAAAAACACAACGGAAAAAAACTGAAAGGAACACGGCGCGGGTACGAGACGCACTGGTGTCCAAAACAAGCGCGCTGAAAGAAGAAAAGGAAGGAAACGGAAAAAAAGGGAAAATCTGCGACTCTGTGTAAGGAAGTCAAAGCAAAGAGGCGACAAACGTGATTCAGAATCAAAACGAACAAGGAAACCAAACAGGAAAACACAGATGCTACAAAGAAACTAGAAATATATGTACAAGAAGACCCTGTTTTCCTTTAGTATGTGTGTGTGTGTGAGCGCATGGGAGGATGCATGTGTGTGTGTGTGTGTGTGTGTGTGTGGGCTGTTTCATGCCAGTCCGTCAAGTTTTGCGATCGTGATGATGATGAGGTTGATGAAGGTGGATCTAATCTGTATTTGCACATAAAAAAACAGAGCGTCCCCTGTGATTGAAACGTCCGCCTGACAAAGGGACACAGCGTCCATCTGTCTGTCTGTCTGTCTGTCCGTCTGTCTGTCGCTCCCCTGCTGCCATGTCCACAGTGGTTCAACCCAAACAGATCCTCACGGTCGCCCCTCATCACGCCGCGGCCCCTCAGAGCTGCCGGGCTGAGCTCGGGCAGCGTAGGACCCTCAGCAACCTCCTCCTCCTCCTCCTCTTCCTCCTCCTCCTCCTCCTGGTCCGCTCGCCGCTGGTTACCAGATGACGCTGGAGATGCTGGTCTCTCTGGGCAGGAGCGGCAGCATGGCGTTGTTGGCGTGCGCCTCCTCCAGGCTGTGCTCGCGGCCCTTCCCGGCGGGCCTCTGGCTGTTGAGCAGCGTGAGCGGGATGTTGCAGTAGGTGTGCTGGTTGCCCAGAGAGGACAGCGGCGGCAGCGTCCCGCCCGGCGGTAAGTCAAACTCGTAGCTGCGGTAGTAGTGTTTCTGCCTCATGGTGGTGTGGTAGGTGTTGTGGAAGGAGGACCGCAGCTCCGGGTGGGCGGTGGCCATGGCGGTGGAGGTGGCCGCCGCCATGGAGATGGCCGAGACCGTCTGCAGCTCGCCGAAGGGGCCCTGCTCGCTGACGTCCAGCGCCGGCTCGTGGGTGAGCATGGGCTCCGTGCGGCGGAACGGCATCTCGTACTGCAGCTGCTTCCAGAACTTGGAGTGGAGCTTGTTGCTCTTGGGGCCGCGCCACTTGATGACGGTGAGCGTCTTGATGGTGTGCTTCAGCGTCTCCACCTCCTGGTAGTTCATGATGCCGCGCAGCTCGGCGCACTCGATCAGGATGACCTTGATCTCGCCGGTCACCAGCATGTTGCGTAGCCGCGTCTCCAGCTCGAAGATGCTCCAGCCCCGCCGCACCACGTAGTTGGGCGTCATGACGATGATGAGGCGTTTGCTCTGATCCACGCAGCGAGCCACGTCCTCGATGTAGGCTGAGGAGGACAGAGCACAACACACTCAGTCAGCCTACACCTGTGTGTTACTAATGTGGTATGATGCAGGCCGGGCTACGACACTCACAGATGATGGATGGACACACACACACATACACACACAGACACACACACAAAACAAGACAATGACAGTGGACTCACAGTAATTCTGCTGTGTTTGTGCTCTAACTGAGGCTTTACTACTCTAAATATAAAGGTATGGAGCGTGCACGTGTTTGGAGGTGAATGTGTGTGTGTGTGTGTATGTGTTGTGTGCGTACACACTCACACACACACACACACACACACACAGATGAAGCTTTAGCGCTGCTCAGTGACAGGCTGCAGATGGAGGATGATGGTTGGTACAGGCTATAGGATCACTCTGTCTGTGTCTGAGTGATGTCCCAGATGTTCCAGATGTTTCTGCTCACACTAACACTGTATCAGCGGCTCATATAATAAGAGAGGGGGGAGGGGGCGGGGGGGGGGGGCGAGTACCTCCAAGCAGCCGCGTGTCATCCTGGTAATGCTCATTGGTGAGACCTAAACATAAACATGTAACATTCAGACTCAGGTCACAGGAGGAACAGAGAACACACACATACACACGCACACGCACACACACGCACGCACACGAGCACGCACACAAGCACGCACACGCACACACACACAATATAGAGAAGCACTCAGAGAACAAACGACCCATCGACAATCACTTCATCTTTAACGTCTTCAACGCAATGTTTGATTAACATAAAGAGTAAATGGAGACACAACCTGTGCGACAGCGTGTGTGTGCGTGTATGAGTGTGTGTGGGCTACTTAGCATGTGCAAGGACAGATTCAGACAGATTCTGTGTGTTTATTAATGTGTGGATGCAAATTGGGGAGGAAGATGAATGTGCTCAGCGTCTTTTCTCTCCTGATGCCGTCTGCTGTGCTACATGTTTATGATTACACACACACACACAGACACACACACACACTCACACACACAGACACAGACACACACACTAACACACACACACACACACACACACACACACACACACAGAGGGTCTTACTTCCTGTGGGGATGAGGTCTCGATCAGGGATGAAGAGTTTGTAGCCGTAGTGTTTCTCCAGGACGCCCGGCAGGATCTCCAGGGCGAAGCGTTCCTCCTCCCTCGTCTCCTGACTCCACTGGTCAGGGTCCACTTTGGTGTAGGACAGATAGGCGTCGTAGTCCTTATTGTCTGCAGGGAGGGGAGACAAAGGGGAGGAGGAGGAGGGAGGAGGGAGGAGAGAGGGGACAACCTGATGAAGACTCCATGTGGACAAACAGACCTCCTGAAACAAGACCGGTCCAGCTCCGCCCCCTGACCCGCCCGCAAGAGTGATTTCCCAGAAGATGGCGAGGTGAACTAATAAAGCAGAAAATAGAGGATGTGTGTGTGTTTGTGTGTGTGTGTGTGTGTGTGTGTATGTGTGTCCCTCTGTCCTGCTCCATGACATATTGAGACTGATCTCTTTTTAAATGGGCAACAAATTGAAATTGTGTCTCCTCTCTTCCCCATGCAGCAATTGTGACAAAGTATACACACACACACACACACACCAACATCACGTATGCCTGGGTAAGAGAGAGAGGGAGAGAGAGAGAGAGAGAGAGAGAAAGAGAGAGAGAGAGAGAGAGAGAGAGAGAGAGGGAGAGAGAGAGAGAGTAGAGAGAGAGGGAGATGTCACAGAGATATGGATGGATGCTTTGACAGAACACATGCATATAGATACAGATGCACACACACTTACACACTCACACACACACACACAGGGTCTTCCTCTCCGTCTCACCTCCGTCCACGTCCTCGCTGCCAAAGTGGCGTCTGTAGAAAAGCATCAGCTCAATCTTGTAGCACTTGTAGATGGAGATGAGGAAGATGAGCAGCAGCAGGATGGCACCGAGACCGCCGGCCAGCTCCACCGTGTACATGAGCTCAGCTGAGGAGGAAGAGGAGGGGGGGAGAGAGGGAGGGAGAGGGGAGAGAGGGAGAGGATTTATAAAGGAATCTGCAGAGAAAGTGTGACTGTTTCTACACTGATGATGATTGTGACAGACGTCTGGGTCCTGAGGGGGACAGGTCGTCCTCTGGCTGCTTCACTCTAACTGAGACAGAATGAGACGAAGAAGCTGCATTAACATCAGGGGGACGAGACGCATCAATCATCAAAGGCAGAGGAGACAAACTCGTGATGAGTTTGGGGGGAAAAAAAAGGAGACGGCACAGAGGAGGGACACACACACACACACACACACACACACACACACACACACACACACACACACACACACACACACACACACAGAAAAGAGATGAAGAAGGAAAATTTGGTTCATTTCTCTGCCGTCTTCTCTTGACAATTTCAGACATGGAGCCTTTAGTTTACTGATGTCACACCTTTGCTCTCTCTCTCTCTCTCCCTCTGTCTCTCTCTCTCTCTCCCCCCTCCCACTCCCTCTCTCTCTTTGCCTATCTCCCCCTCCCTCTCCCTCCCTCTACCTCTCCCTCCCCCCCTCCCTCCCCCTCTCCCTCCCCCCCTCCCTCTCCCTCTCCCCCTCCCTCTCTCTCCCTCTCTCTCCCCCTCCTGCAGAGCCATGACTTATGTAGTGCATTACAGCGTTTACCTGGCTGGCTCAGCTAATACAGGTGCATCTTATATCTCTGTCAGGCCCGACGCCGCCGCAGCTGGAAGACCTCCACTCGGCTGCCATGGCAACCACACACACCCTCTACATCATCACAGGACGGTGTACACAGTGTAAGAGTGTGTACTGTACATCCCATATAGCTCAGATCCCTGTGAGGCCCAGGAGCAGAGAAACATTCAAGTCTAAAAACACCACTCCGGCTTATTTGTTCTTCTTATTCCAGCGATTTCCTCTCTGGGCAGCAGAGAGAAACACAGACGTCACCCTGCAGAGGCACCGCAGCAGATATGACAACAACAACAACAACAACAACAACGTAAAGCCCCCAGGTGATCATCGTCCATGTTTAGAACGATGACGAATTCTCTGAGTACAGCTTCTTCTGCTTATTTTCACTTTCTTACTTACTGCAGTTTCTCTCTCTCTCTCTCTCCCTCTCTCTCTCTCTGCCCACCCCCCTTCCCTCTTCTCCTCCTCCTCTGCTTATTGAGAGCTGTCGTATTAAATGATGCTGTAGCTTAAACAGTTGGCGGCGTTTCAGAGACTTCAGATGTAAATATGTGTCAAACTCTCCCAGCGTCCGGACGAGATAACGAGACACAACGACCTGTGTGAGACGACACAACAGTGCGGGGCTCTTACCCCGTCTGAACAGCTGGATGGTGGCCTGGCGCCGCCCGTACCCGTTCTCCACGTAGCAGGAGTAGTTCCCCAGGTCCTCCTCCTCCAGAGAGGCGATGGTCAGCGAGATGGCCACTTCCTGTTCCCCCAGGTGCTCCCTGACCAGCCTGCAGCGGGACAGAGGGAGAGGAAGACCACAGCTCAGCGCCACCTTAGGTTCACGTGTGTGTGTGTGTGTGTGTGTGTGTGTGTGTGTGTGGGAACTTCCCGATATGTTAATTTCTTCCACTAAACTCCAACATATGAGAAGAAGAAAATCAATAAGGCCTCTCCTCTACTTCTGAGAGAGTGTGTGTGTGTGTGTGTGTACGTGTGCGTGTGTGTGCGCGTGTGTGTGGGGAAATCAAATAATGGCGACGTGAAGAAAGTCTTTTTATAGCGGCTGCCATGGTAACGGAGAGAACGAGCGAAAGTAATATTCCATAAAGTAAATGAGTGTCCCCCCCCACTGGGCTGGTTGAGCCTGATGGAGGAGAGGATGGAGAGATAACGCTCGCTCACACACACACACACACACACACACACACACACACACACACACACTACTTAGCCCACTTTTACAGCAGCCCTCAGCACAAACGGCACTTTGGAGCAAACGAGGAGGAGATCGCCGCCCTCTGTTTGTTTTTGTGTAGGTGCATGTGCCAGCTTGAGAAAGAAGGTGTAGGAAGACGTGCCTGTGTGTGTGTGTCTGTGTGTGTGTCTGTGTGTGTGTGCGTGGAGATAATGACCGCTCTCCTTCCTCGCCAGTAAACTGCACAGAAGGACGGCTCGTTCAGGGAGATTTGTCATCAGTAATAGAGAGCCGGAACTCATGTCTCTGGAGGAGGAAGGGGGGTGAGGGGGAGAAGAGGAGGAGGAGGAGGAGCCCAAATGGATGTGGAGGTTCAGGTGAAGCACATTGAACGTTTGCAAAGAGTAACAACCTGTAAAAAGCCTGAATGTGGCGCCATGAAGTAAAATCTCAATCTGAGGCTGCAGGCACTTGTCCCTCCTGCACACACACACACACACACACACACACACACACACACACACACACACACACACCCACTTCATGATCAATCTTCAAACTTCTCCGCTCCCTCTTTCCTTCATCCAGCCTCTCGTCTCTCCGCTCCTCCACCTGTGAGTCGATGTGACATCGATCGCCCTCCTTCATTATGCTGCGCTGGATTTGTTTTGCTAATTTATTAATCTCTGCGCCGCGATGCAAACGTACAAACGTGCAGCCGTGCGTGCGGCGATAACAACAATGGCCCTCTGCAGACGACCCGCAAATGAGGATTTATGAGCTGGCGTTGCCATAGAAATGAACTCCTGCAAATCGATAAGGGCTCTGAGGTGGGTGAGGAGGCGCCTGCAGGAGAGTCTGAGGTGTGAGGGCGTGTGAGGAGAGAGAGAGAAAGAGAGAGAGGGAGGGAGAGAGAGAGAGAGGGAGGAAGAGAGAGAGGGAGAGAGGGAGGGAGAGACAGAGAGAGCGAGACAGAGAGGGAGGGAGAGAGAGTGAGAGGGAGGCAGAGAGAGTGAGAGGGAGGGGGAGAGAAAGAGAGAGAGAGACAGAGACAGAGAGGGGGAGAGAGAGGGGGAGAGAGTGGGAGAGGCAGAGAGAGAGCAAAAGGGAGAGAGACAGAGAGAGAGAGAGACAGATAGAGAGAGAGGGAGAGAGAGAGCGAGAGAGAGAGAGAGAGAGGGTGAGCACAGTTTTGTCCCTTTCTTTAACTTTCTCCTCTTGCTTAACTCCATCTGGCGTTGGTTGAAGCCCTCAGGCGGCCGCAGCAACAGTAAAGAATGGACGATCAAATACATTATTGATCCGCTGTGTGAAATATCAATGTGAATTATTGAAGAGATGACCCCCCCTCACATGTGGCGCTCCTGAGGATGGGAGACAGGGAGAGAGAGAGAGAGACAGGTAGAGAGAGAGAGAGAGGCAGAGAGGGAGAGAGGCAGAGAGGGACAGGGAGAGAGAGAGAGAGAGAGAGAGAGAGAAAGAGAGAGGCAGAGAGAGACAGGGAGAGAGAGAGAGAGAGGCAGAGAGGGAGAGAGGCAGAGAGAGGCAGAGAGAGACAGGGAGAGAGAGAGAGAAAGAGAGAGAGAAAGAGAGAGGCAGAGAGAGGCAGAGAGAGAGGCAGAGAGAGAGAGAGAGATGTGTCTCTGTGGTGTGTTGGTGTCTCCTCTCTATCACACATGTATCTTCTTTACTTCCCTCCTCCATATGCCCCCCCACCCTATCGCACCCCCCTCCTCCTCCTCTTCCTCCTCTCCCCCGGCGCCCCAGTGTAGCCCATCATCTGCATTGCTGCTGTAGGTGCGG
Source organism: Genypterus blacodes (assembly GCF_046128005.1). Lineage (NCBI taxonomy): Eukaryota > Metazoa > Chordata > Actinopteri > Ophidiiformes > Ophidiidae > Genypterus > Genypterus blacodes. Next base: position 4,010,814 of record NW_027467013.1, on the reverse strand, counting down.
TGCAAGCGGGTAAAGATAGCGACGGCGGCGGTGTGAGCAATGGCGGTTGTTAACCATCTGACAGCGGCGTCTCCCCTGAGCTGCTGCTTCTCCACACAGCAGCCGGGCGGGGCTCTAATGGGAAACAGGCACACGGGCCCGGGAATGGACTTGTTTAAAATGTGTTACGCCGCGGGGACAGCAGGAAACGAGGTTGTTTTAAATGTCTTAGAGTCCTGAGAGAGACGGAGGAGCCGGCCTGGACGCTCTCGTAAAGACACGGGGAGAATTCAGGACATGGAGCCGTATGGTAAATTATTGAATGAGATCTTTCCCCTTCACTTCCTGTTTGGCCCTGGAGAGTCTGGGAGAAAAAGAGATTGTCATTGGAAGAAAACATCCTTAGAAAGATAAAAAATATGACCGATGTGAAAGAAGAGAAAACGCAGAAGGAGAACGAGGTCAGGGAAATCGAAAACGCTGGGAAAGTTGTCAAGGCAACAACAGCTTTACAACAGTATACACGACTGAGACCAGCAGCTGAGTGAAATGTTTTTGGAATCAAACTCTCAGTGATGTTGGTGGTGTGAGAGTCAAAGCTCGTGGTCCCCAACACAATCCAGGACGGTTGCCATGGCTGCAGTGCAAACCCTCCGATCACCTTGGATCCCGGAAACCCTGCGAGCCGAGTGAGAGCGACTGACTTCACATCAGCGAGGACAAAACCTGCTGGATCAGAGCCCGTGATGGACCGGGACTGAAGACTTTAACCCTGTGTGTTCTGCTCCTTACTTGATGTCGCTCTCCTGCACGCGCTCTTCGTCCAGGTCTTCGATGAACCTCTCGCCCCTCATCCAGTAGATGAGCGGGCTGGCGACGCCGCTGTAGCCGAAGAACGCCCGGCACGTCAGGTTCAAGGCGCTTCCTGTAACGACACCAGAGAGAGAGAGAGAGTGTGTGAGCGTGTGATCTGTGCACACACATACACACATACAACACACACACACTGATCTGAAAGCGAAAGTGCTGGGTAATGAACACTTGGGGGCAGTCAAGAGCTTCCTAACGCGTCCCTGAAGAGCCGGCCTCCATCAGCGAGCGGAGGCCGACAGAAACCTTTCATTCACAGCTGCTGAGGGTCGAGAACCAACAACTGTAGCAAGGTGAGAGCCGATACGAAGGGAAAGAAGCTCCAGGAGAAACAGATAATAGAGTGAATGAATGAATGGATGATGTGTGAAAGAGAGTGGAGATATTTAACACCGTGATACAAAAGCAATCTGCTGTCAGCGAGTAAAGAACACAGGTTTGTTTTTCACTTCCTGTGAAGGCCTGTGGGTGCTGACAAGACATCACAGCAAACATGTCAACAAGAGAGGAGACGACGTGCACGTGAGGACGCTCTGCTCCTCTGGGGGGACAGACAGGGACGGGTTTGGCTCCTGGGCTCCAAGAAGGAGAGGGAGATGAAAGCATCAAAGGGAGGAGAGAGAAAGAGAGAGAGAGGGAGGGAGGGTGAGAGAGAGAGAGACAGAGAGAGAGACAGAGAGAGAGAGAGAGAGAGAGAGAGAGAGAGAGAGAGAGAGAGAGAGAGAGAGAGAGAGAGAGAGAGAGAGAGGGGTATCTGAAGGAGGTAAAGAGCAGCGTGACGGCCAAACGTTCTCTCATCTCGCCGCTTTGCATCGCTGCTAAATGGACGACATCTTTAAAGGGGCGACTCCGCAAACCGTTGAATTCGGCGGAGGAAGTTTGAAGGAGCGGCTTCACCTTTCAAACTTGGAAGTAACCAGCCCCCCCCACGTGATGTCATGGAGGGCTGTTTCCGTGACGATGTGCAGGTTGTGATGAAAGTGTGTGTGGAGCTCCTGGGAGGAAGCGGTTAGATCCGGAGCCAGGATGTGTTCAGTCTTTGACATTTTCATGAATTTCCTCGGAAAAACGAATACAACCTTGACGGAACAAACCAGGCGTGTGTGTTTCTGCGTGTGTGTGTGTGTGTGGTCATTATTCCATAAACACACACACCTATATGCAGCTATTTTTGTGAGGCAGGTTGTGTTGTTGCTTCTGTTTGTTTGTTCAACTCTCTGCTTGTTGGCTGACAGAGGAAGTAATGGACTGAACTCTAAACAAATCTTCAGAGGATCCGGATCGTTCTGGATGAGTGAGCGACCCGTTGTCATGGTCCCGTAAATGGATTATAGAAGTCAAACATATACAGAAACGTTGAGCGTCGTCGTCCTTTAAAAGGTTGCAAACGTGAATCAGATCCATTATAACGTCCTTCACAGCAAAAAAAACCCAGAAATAAACTTTAACACACAAACACACACACACACACACACAGTATGTGTTTGATCTCTGGGCGGTGCCACTTCAAAAGATTCTGGTAGGTCACCCGGAGGCACGGAGACAATTCCGAAGACGTGGAGGACGGTGTGCAGGCGGGACGAGCGGGGACGAGCGGGGACGAGGAGCGGCGGCTGACATTTCCTAAAGTTCAACCTCCACTCTCAGCTGTGTGTTTGTGCACAGCCGGGCTCCACACAAGCTACACGCCGCACCTACCAAACAGGAAGCTCCTTCAAGCTCCACACACACACACACACACACACACACACACACACACACACACACAAACACACACAACTGGCAAAGGTGTAAAAACATCCGTAGCACTGTAAAGTGTGTGTGTGTGTGAAGGTGAAGCTGTTCTCTTCTTTTAAACTTTCCTCCTCAGCCACCTTAATTCATTTAGTTTATCCAGTTGTTATCCAGATCTGGGTAATTCTCACAGCCCCCCCTCCCCCCCTCGCCCCCCTCCCTGTGTAGAGAGGAAGTCTCCACTGAGCTCTCTGGGAATCGCAGGAAACCGCCGACGGCCCCCTGCTGTCCAATTCTAATCCGAGTGCAGCAGCAGTGCGACAGTGAGGCAGTGAGACAGTGCGACAGTGAGACAGTCACCTTTACTCCTGCCTCCCTCTGTTACAAACACCAACGTCCTCTGCTGACTTTCACATCTGTTAATTTGTCCTGAGTCGCCCTTTCTTGCTCCTAAAGCGATGCCTTCATCTCCTGTATCTGATGGAGAGAGTTCAGATCGTGTTCACACTCATGGTTGAACTCTGGAGCGCGTCATTTGGTCTCGGCGTGGTTCCTTTGCACTTCTGCCGCATTCCAGACTCAAGTAACGAATCCTCCACGCCGCCACTGCCGCTGCCTGCTGCTGGCGGGGGTTAAGAGCCCTCGACACAAAGCCGCGTCCGAGAGACTGAGGAAGCCGTGAGAGTTGCACGCAGCTCCGACTGAAGGTGGACACGACTCTGTCATTAGCCCCTGAGTCAGCAAATTGCAATGATGTCAAGTTGGAACAGATGGTGGCGCAAAACGGTTAGTCAGGAGCGGAACAACACGAGGTGAACAACTCCCACACCAGAGAAACAGCTTCTAAATCCCTCTGTTCTCTCTCTCGCTGTCAGATCCCACGTCATTATTGTTACGGCGCTTTGTAACCTTTAGTAACTCGGGAACAGAACCGGCTGAGCGGACCGATCGTGTGGGCGCTCTAGTCCTGCTGAGATTAGAGGAGCAGTAACAGGAAATGAAGGATATGGAAATGTGACAAAGACGATCAGCACCTTCATGTGTTTGCTTTAAGATTTGATCCAGGAAATGTTTAGACGAGACTCTCACACACACACACACACACATGGAAATGAAGAGTGAAATACAAGAGGTTCTCAGAATGTGACCTCTTCAATCATTTTACATGGAACATCTCATTTCTGCTCATGTTTGGGGGAAAATCTACAAATCTACAAAACCAAACCTGTGTTGTGTTGTGTTGTATAGTTCATGAGTCTGTAAGCTGCTGAAGGCCAGAGGCTGAAGTGCACAAGTGTGTGTGTGTGTGTGTGTGTGTGTGTGTGATATCTGCCTGCTGCATGTGTGGGCGTGGAACAAATCCATGTAATCTCCTGAATGATTGACACCTCCCCGGCTCCCCGACTGGGAGTGGAACAAGGCCGCTTGATGGAAAACAGAGATCCACCGCCGTTTCTTATATTTCAGCCCGACTCCTCTGAGAATCCCTCCTCCATTTCCCCTCATGCTGCGGCTGTGGCTCTGCTTAAACGCTGGGCTCAGTCACAAACGGCCTGATGGAGGAAGGGGAAGCGAACCCGCAACCGGATGGGAGAGAGAGAGAGAGAGAGAGAGAGAGAGAGAGAGAGAGAGAGAGAGAGGGGGGGAGAGGCCCAGACAGTAGCAAACAGTGCGGCTGCTGTCCAAACGCAGCACAGATGCATGCAGCACTCAGCCCGTGACAGACGGGCGCAGAGAGACGGGCAGATGGATGAACAGACAGACGGGAAACAATAAGAAGCCGAGCGCACGCAAACACGATTCCGAGTGAGAGATCACACGCGGACGCCGCTGCTCTTCCTCCGCCTGGTTCTCCTCTCGGCGGTCTCTCCCTCTCTTCTTCATGTGTGCGACAGGCCGCCATGTTTTATTTGTAGAATAAGCAACAATCGGGGGAGCTTTTGAATAAATCATACAGCGCCCAGCTTTGGATTCTATTCACGACAAACCGGAGCTCTCTTTGGCAGAAAGATGTTGGGATTTTCCCGATCTGGGAATGTGGGATAGGAACGTCTGTCTGCTGTTTACAGGGGCGAAGGTCTGGGAAGAGAGGAGACGTTCAGGTGTTCTGATGAAATAGGCTGAGCAGAGAAGAGATCATCCTGCTAAGATCATCTCTGATAATGATGTCACTCGCTGCGGTTGACTCAAGTTTGGAAACCAATCCTGGCAAAGTGGCAACGAAAAACAAATCAAATCAAACATGATAGACATGTGGGGCAGGATGGAACGATGAGGAGGTGTTAGAGAGGAGGAGCGCTGGACGGACAGACAGCTGCGTCTCTGCTCCACCTGCAGGAGGCTGCTGGGACACTTCAGCACCACGGAGAGCTCCACACAGCAACACAAGGCTGATACACCATGGATACGTTCATGCAGCAGGAGTGTGTGAAACCCGGCAATACTCCATCTTACTCCTCCTCCTTCTCCCCCTTCTCCTCCCACACGTCGCCTCACTCCACCTTCCAGACAACAATACACTATTTTCCTACTCTGAAGCATCCGTCTGCTCCTTCTCTCTTGCCCTCTCCCTCTCCCTCCCTCTCTCTCTCTCTCTCTAGTGAGCGAGGCCTTCTCCTCTGGTGCCACAGTGATTGACACAGCTGTTTAAAAAGCCAGCAGAGGGGAGTGTGACTGGCTGAGAGGGTCACATTTATATTCCAGTTCATCCCACCATTTTGTCTGAAGTGAGTGAGTGTGTGTGTGTGTGTGTGTGTGTGTGTGCGCGTGTGTGTGGAGTGCCCCGTAAAAAAAGCTAAACCCAGCTCCAAAGTGAAGCAGTTTTAACTGGAGCGCATCCCAATGATGTTTAAGTGGGTTTGTAACTTTCCCAGCCCACAAAAGGCCTTAACGTTTCCTCAGCAGGAGTGAGAACATTAAAGTGGAGTTACAAGGCTTCCACAGGAAAATAATGATTTCCTATATATCAGCTGGCTTTGGGGCGGAGGCCTGGACTGCAGAGTTTGGGTATTTTGAGCCAAGTATAGTCAGAGTGAGAGAGAGAGAGAGGGAGGGAGGGAGAGGGAGAGAGAGAGAGAGAGAGAGAGAGAGAGAGAGAAAGGGAGAGGGAGTGTAAAATAAAAACTAAAAAAGTGTTAGATTTCTGGTCTCCCGTGGCGATCACTGCAGGAGACGCCGCTACAACTCCTGTCAGTCACGATTCTTCCCCCACAACGTGTGAACAAATGTACACGTTACTTTGTAAACACCTTTGTGAACAAACGAGGCGGCGAGAGAGAGGAAAGTGGAGACTCGTCCCCCCAACAAGGTTCAATATGTAGGAACTGTACAGACAGACAGGCTTCAGTTGGACTGCAGAGCCACGCTGGATGAGATTACCTCAAGAAAACCACTTCCTGTGCATGTGTACACCTATTTGTGTGTGTGTGTGTGTGTGGGTGTGTGTGAGGTGTTATATCCACCAGCGTGGTTAAAAATGGATGGATTACCATGGAAGGTGACAGTGAAGAAATCCCTCCAGTGCGGTGCTGCATGAGATAACACTGTGCACACACACACACACACACACACTCAGCAGCCTCACATTCACCCCACCATCACCACGCCGCTCTGTGTGCCCCTCGTACGCTCTGTGCTCACGTGCAAAAGAGAGACTTTGTGTGAGGAAGCATATAATGATGGAACGTGACGGACAGGTGGTCAGCGTGTTCAACAACATGCTCAAGATGCCTTCAAATTGTTCTTCTGCTATAAATATCTGCTCGCTGGCTGCTCCTGGCTGGCATATCAAAGTGTGTGTGTGTGTGTATGTGTGTATGTGACTATGTAAGTGTGTGAGTGTGTGTGTGTGTGTGTGTGGGGTCATCTCCAGAGAGCCCGACCCTGGCAGGTGTGTTTACAGCTCCCTGGTTGTATCAGGGGTCTGGTGTTGAGCCCAGAAAGTCCAAAACCGGCTGTCAGCAGTCCCTTTCTTTAGCTGTCTGCAGGTTACCATGACAACCCCTGCCGTTCTGTGTAGCAGCAGCTCGGCAGGCTCCATCAGGACAGAAAACAAAGGCAGGTACTGTACCGCCGTGGAACCCTCCTGGATCTGTGCCAGCGGCAAACAAAATGGGATGAAAATCGAAGGAAATCCAGAACAAAACACCCGTTTGAAAACAAGTTTGGAGCAAAACGCCCTCAGTAACGATCCTGCTGCTTTTAAAAACACTTCACAACCGCAACCGGCAGCTATACGCTCGCCTGCGTGCAGAGCTGGGTGTGTGTGGCGTCGCTGCGAGCCCACATGGAACAAAGATGACAGACGGGACTCAACTGATTACTTTTTTTTAACTCTGCATTGCGGCTCTGGGCGGGAGAGTCAGAGGAGGTGGGAGAGGAGGTGGGAGGGTTTAAGGCCAGATAAGGAGGGACGGGTGAAGGAGACGAGGTAAAGAATTGGGGAGACGCACCTCCCCCGCCTCGTCTCTGTTCTAATATCGTCCCCGTCTCCGGAGACGAGCCCTTAATTACCATTACAAGCCTGAGAGCTCTTAACAGAGGAGAATCCTGCCTCTTTTCCTCTTCGTCACTCCTTCCTCGCGTTTGTTCTATTGGCCTTGATGATCCGTCAGGGAAATGTAAGCCTTTAATTACCGCTAAGAATTGCGTCTTTTGTGAACAGGTAGTCGCTGCCCTGGCTGTCATCCTCCCTCTCCCTCCGCTAATCGTTCCTTTATGCAGACATAATAGGTGCAGTGTCCGGGGCAGGGTTACACCACAGAGGGGCACAGAGGGGCACAGAGGGGCACAGAGGGGCACAGAGGGGCACAGAGGGGCAGAATCACCCCAGGACGCCATAGCGGACCGGATAAAAGCTGCTTTATTTTTCAAAAAAGTCCGGTTTGATTCCCGGATGTCCGGCCTGAAGCAGCCCCAGGTTCTCACACTCCCGCTCTCACAGCTGCGGCCTCATGGCTCCGTGTCTCCAGACAGCAGAAGTCTAAATTGTGTAAAACAACGCAGCTCACCCACATTGTTGACCTTTGCCCCTGTGCCCTCTCTGCACTCTGGCACACTCTAATCTGCTCTACAGACATTTACAAATGACTGTGCCACTGTAGCTGCCGTCTTATCGGCTGCAGGCTCTTTCCCTTTATCCCTCTTTTATTCTCTGTGCCAGAGCGCTCCAGAGCGCTCCAGAGGCACTTCTTCATGTGAGATGTGGCACAGAGGTCAGAGTCAGACGGAAACAGAGCGTCCACAGAGCGGACGGCCGTGGGAAAGTGGTGACCAATCTGAAAAATCTGAATTAGGGTCAATCCAAGCGATTATCGTCAGGGAGACGGCGGGGGAGAGAAAAGGAGGCGGATGAGAGAAGGGATGGAGGAGAGGGGACGAGGGCAAATGACTTCTGCTTAAGAAAGAGAGAGAGAGGGAGAGAGAGAGAGAGAGAGAGAGAAAGAGAGAAGGAGGAGGGGGGACTGGCTCGTGTCTAGGAGGCTGAGGGCCAAGTGCCAATATCGAATATTGCCATGATATCGCCATAGCGACCCACTAACCAGAATACAAACTGGGCCCGTATGACTCAGTCCAGGCCGGAGCGATGACAAACATTCGTGTGGCGCCGCAATGACGTCACGTGCAGGAGAACGAGGAGAGTGAGGAGAGGCAGGAGAAAAGGCTTAAGTGTTCTGTGGCTCCTTTCATCGATGACAAACAAACCCCTGCGTTCCAAAATCAACTCTTCCTCGCCCGGAGTCTCAGGTCTTCCATAGAAATCTGTATATTTCTTAGCGACACTTTCATAATAATAAATCTTCTCATGCTTCCTCTGGAGCTTTGATGCGCTCTTGGGTTCACACACACACACACACACACACACACACACACACACACACACCCTGAAGAGCAGATCTAAAGAATTCATTTACCGTCTCTCTTTCATCTTACTTCTTCTCCTCCGCACACTTCTGCCGTATCTCCGCTCGGCTCCTCCGTATCTCCTCTTCATCATTATCCAGATATCTCACCTTTTCCTCTTCCTCTCTTCCTTTACACGTCTTTTCCGAGCGTTCACAGCTATTTCCTCCCACCAAAGCCTACATCACCCCACCTGTCCTATTTTTTTCTCCATTACCTCCCCCCCTTCCTCTCCTCAGGGCACGTCCCCCCACACACACACACTCTATCAGCCACCATCCCCTCCTCCTCCTCCTCCTCCTCCTTTCTATCACACAGAGAGCACCAGGCCCTCCCACCCCTCTTCACCTCCCAAGCCTCAGCCTCTTATCGCCGCTCGAGCATTCTGTCCCTCCACTCACCCTCCTGGTTTGGGCGCTTGACCCTCAAATCTCCACACGGCACTTTGTGCTACTTTGGGCTCAGACAGGGAGGAGAGACAGGAGACAGGAGACAGGAGACAGGCTACAGGGACACATCGCTCCCTATTCTCCATCGCTCAATCCCAGATTCCCCTACCCACCAAGAGCCCTTCCGGAATATTCAGAGGCTTGTGGTTTTAGCTGGAGCAGATTAAGCTTCAGCCGCACGAGGCCAATGTGTTGATAAATCTAAATCTAGGCTGACAAATGCGTTGTGCTGAGCGGGCTGGAGACGCGGGGACACGAGGGCGCGGGGGAGAACAGGAATGTTTACTCACTAACACAGCCTGATGACGTCCCCTGGTAGTTGCCAAGTGCTGAGATAATTTCACTCCGGCGGAATACCTGCGGGAGCGCTGCCGAGACATTCCTCGGGATGACTTTCAGCCAATCAGAGGAGCCGTGAGGGAGCGCGATAGGACCTTAATTACCGCCATGATTTCCTGTGAGAAACAGTGCGTTTGATTTGGGTTAGGGTTTTTTTTCTTTCATGCTCGCTGACGGAGTAGACGACTGTGCGTACTCCATCGTGCACCAGCGTCTCCTTGGCTACAAACGGTGCCAAGTTGAATGAGCTCCATGCACGCACGCAGTCGCTGCATTAAAGACTCACGTGAGGCTGCGTCCCCCCGGCCCTGCGTCCCCTCCTGTGGAGGCGTGTAGTGCCTCTATAGGAGGAATCAAACAAAGCGTCCTCACGATGATCCGCCGCTTGTTTTTATCATCAAAAAGCACATCAGCGCGTAGCCTATTTTCACATTCCTCCCTTTTGTCCCTAAGGATCATTACTATAAAAGAATGAACCTGGGATCTGGTTTCTATGGTAACAGAAAAAGTTCACTTTGGTTTCCCAGCTTTTCCAGCAGCCACGAGAGAAATTGGCCTTTAATTATAATCAGAAAAATGAAGACCGCGCATGTGTGTTTGTTATTGTGTGTGCATGTGTGTGTGTGTGTTTATGCAGATGGTGTGTTTGTATTGTGTGGGCACTGTTTACACATGCAAACTTTTGCACAATGCAACCTGCACACATCCACTGACTGACACAACATTATGATGTACAGGCCTACATTCACTTACATTTACCTTCACTCACACACACTTACACACATTTATCACAGCAAGCCATCAGTGTATGATGAATAAGGGCGGTGCATTGCATCATTTACATAGCTGATAGCTGTACAGTAGTCTCAGATTGATCCAGGAGGAATCGAGGATCCTTCCCCTGTATGACGACACACGGCGGCGCCTCGTGGCTATAATTGAATTTATAAACACACACGTTTACCAGCCAGGCAGTGTGGTAATTCATTACAGAGACAAGTGGCCTTCAGACACACACACACAGGGACACGCACACCGCTGGCAAATGGGTGTGTGTGTGTGTACAGTGTGTGTACATCTGAAAATGTCAATGCACATGCAGTAATTTCAGTGTGTGTGTATCTGCATTATGGACCTCCTGACTTTGAATTACATGCCGAGATGAATCAACCCTTGAAGAACATGAGATGGTGTGTGTGCATGTAGGTGTGTGAGCATGTGTGTGTGTGTGTGTCAAACTATGTGTTGTGTGTGTGTACCATTTAATTCTTTTTGTAACAAACTGCACTGATAACTGTAAATGTGTTTAAAATGGAAGGGGTTAAACGGTTGTGTTGGCGCGACAACACTCAAGATCTGATGAGGAAAAAAGTGGCAGAGCTTTGAAAAGAAAAAAATGAATTTACATTAAGTGGAGCTCTCAAGTGACGTCCCACCGGGGGGAGAGGGAGAAGAGATGAGATTAAGTCCAAAAACAAATTTACAAGCCGATTCCCCAAAGTGGCTTTTGTGTAGCGACGTTTGCTTTTTGTCATCATAATCATCACCACAGCTCACTACAGACACAGAGAGAGAGGGGGAGAGGGAGGGAGGGAGAGGGGCAGAGGGAGGGAGAGGGGCAGAGAGAGGGAGAGGGGTAGAGAGAGAGGGATAGAAGGGGAGAGAGAGAGAGGGGTAGAAAGGGAGAGGCAGAGAGAGAGAGAGGGAGAGAGAGAGAGACGGAGAGAGAGGGTCAGAGAGAGAGAGGTACAGAGAGAGAGAGCCAGAGAGGGAGAGAGAGAGGAAGAGAGAGGGGTACAGAGGGAGAGGCAGAGGCAGAGAGAGAGAGAAGGGGAGAGAGAGAGGGAGAGGCAGACGATACCTTCCTCTCTCCTGCGCGATCAAACACAGGCGTTTGTTCTGTGCGGAAACTCGCCGCCTCGCTCTCCAGAATGCTAATACGCCGGCGTGATGTGGGTCAGGACTTAATCCTGTAGAAATGATTATCGCCGCACGACTGGAACTTCTCCTCCTGTAGGATATGATTACCATTCCACACTTTTCCACTGCACTGCACCGCATCCTTCCCACTAAGACAACCAGAGGAACACCAATAATAAGAATGAAAATGAAAACGCGGCAGAAAGCACAGATGGCAGAACTTCACCTGAAGGTAAAGGTGAAGAGGAAGAGGAAGAGGAAGAGGAGGCCTATAGGCGCTGTGTGCTTCACAAACCTGCCCTGGACTCCCCGGCACATAAAGGATACATTTATATTACTGTAAGGATAGATATCAAATGTTCACACCGTCTATTTTTCTTTCTCAGCCTGGTAAACAAGTATAAGTTAATTTCAGGCCGGTGTCATAAATAAGGCGAGCTCGGCCCAGGCAGAGAGAGAATCACCTCCCATTCATTTACTGCAGATTAGAGCCGCAAATGAAAGAAGACGGATGGCGACTATTTATTCTCCCTAACCCGCCGCACCGCCGAGATGTTTACTTTGGTCATCCTGTAGAGAGAGAGGGGGGAGAGAGAGAGGGAGAGAGAGAGTGAGAAAGAGAGAGAGAGAGAGGGGGGGGGGGAGAGGGAGAGAGAGAGAGAGGGAGAGAGGGGAGAGAGAGAGAGAGAGGAGAGAGAGAGATGGGGAGCAGGCGAGAGTGAGAGTGAGAAATTGAAAAGGTGATGAAGTCCAAAGTCCAGAGTGAACGAGCTGCACAGTGTGTGACGGGGTGAAGAGTGAGAGTGACGGATTGCTTGAGGAGAGCGGCGTGATCTGAAGCGGCCTGTTCCACCGGTGAGAACACGAGATGAGGTCAACGGCGCCGCTTCTCTCACGTAAAGGTGACTAATTTTCCCATTTTCCAGTTGAGGACAGAGACTTGTGACTCTGTGTGTGTGTGTGCGGCCCAGATGAAGTCCACATTAGCCCCACATTATGCTCCGCTCCGTCCCCAGCTGTTCCCCCCTCCCAGTCCGCCCTGAGCACGGGAAAGGTCACACAGGAAAGGTCACGGCATCTCCAATAGGTGTGTGTGAGGCACAGAGCCAACACGTCCATGCAGGGAGGAAGTAAAACAAGAGGGAAGGAGTTTACTACAGTGGAGAGAGAGAGAGAGACAGAGAGAGAGAGAGAGAGAGAGAGAGAGAGAGAGAGAGAGGAAGAGAGGGATAGAGAGAGAGAGAGAGAGAGAGAGAGAGAGAGGGATAGAGGGATAGAGATCGAGACAGAGAAAGAGACAGAGAGAGAGAGAGAGAGAGAGAGAGAGAGAGAGAGAGAGAGAGAGTGTGGTGGGAGCTATGATAAGGAGCCTGTTTCAAAGATGATTACACACTTGTCACCGCCTGTGACCCGGAAAAGGATGTCAAGGAGCAAGAGGAGGAGCTCTGTGAGGAAGGACGGCTTTCTTCCATCAGCATCGTTCCACGCGTCCCAAAGATCCAACGACATTGCGGTCAATCCGGGGTTAACATAAGTAATCACGGGCCGCTGAAGCTCTTATTAATGGCAGCCAGGGTGTGTTGTAGTGATGTCATCCTACGTAGAGCACACACACACACACTCGCAGCAGTGTGTGTGAAGCGTTACTGCAATGCAGAATCTGCCAATAAACTAGAAATCTAAAAACGCTGAGAGTGAAAACAAAGAGGTTTCTGCTCTCAGCTACCACATGTACTCAATTATACACACACACACACACACACACACACACAGGCATGAGAACACACAATCCCAGCTGCTTAGTAACCGAAGAAAGGTTTCTGTATCTAGGGGGTAATAATTACCACGGACAGCGGTTATTAACAGAAGTGAAGCTGGTGGTTAAGGAGCCGATTTCTCCATTGTTTCATTCTGATAACAGAGTGCAGGGGTGGAGGAGAGGAAGAGGAGCTGAGCAGAGGAAGAAGGGCAGAAACGGGCAGACAGGGGGGATAATTGAGCGGCTGGAGGAGCTAAAGGCTATGATGAAGCCGCTCCAGCTTCCAGCGCGCAAATGATGGACGGCAGAGACGTCTCTTCATCTCTCTCCCTCTTCTTTACCATTTAAGGTCGTTCCTCTCCCGTCTGAAGCTGATTTCCCCCTCAAAACATCCATCAAGTTCAACCAGAGAGCGTCAACTAATTTCAGCTGAATCGGCCCTGCAGGCTTGTCGGGGGGGCCGACGACTTGGAATCTTTAAAGTACGCGCAGCACGAGCCAATCACAGTCAATCAATCAGTGTTTATGCTAATGACCAAATTGTATATAATTATCTTGCTGGGAAGCGAACATCTACACAGGGAAATTATGCAAATGACGCACCGACTGTCAGGACGCCTTCTCTGTCTTTACCAGGCTCTGCAGTGCTTTGGATGGGCTGTACACACACACACACACACACACACACACACACACACACACACACACACACACAAGGTCTGTTCTTGAATAGGCATAGAGGGAGAGATAGGGAGGAAGATTGACGGAGAAGAGAAGAAGGAGAGAGGGAGGGAGAAAGTCCAATAGACAGAATCGTCCGTGAGCACAGTTGTAAATCAGTTTCATCCATTGACCCCCTGCTGGGCCTCTCAAATTACCCACGGTGTGCGGCGAGCGGACTGCAGATGGCATCCGACGACAAACAGTGTACACAAGCAGAACGATGCACACACACACACAGACACACTCTCACACACACACATACGCTCACATACGCACTACAACGTAAAAAAGTGTTGACTCTCCCTGAGGCAGCAGTTCAGTTCACATCTACTGATCTCCATAGCAACATTGGCTGCCGTGGGCGACGGCGGTATCATGAAGATTGATTGTCATAAAATAGCGAGTGTACGGCGGGAGGGAGCCAGACGGCGTCCGTCAGAGCGGAGCGGAGGACAGGGCGGGCCTCGGTCGCTCTGCACGGACTTGTTAACAGAGCGGACGGAGAGATCGGCTTATGTAACCGGGAGAAAGAGAGGGAGGAGGGAGGGAGGGAGGAGAGAGAGAATAGATTGCTCTCCTCTCTCGCCCTTTAAGTCATTATCTGCTTGTCTTCAGCTAAATTATCTTCATTCCCTCCTCTACAACCAAATTGTGTGGCGCTCAGAGCAGCAGAGGGGCCTTGACCTCATCGTCCACACGCCGCCCGTCTCTCTCTCACTGCCCGTCTCTTTCTCACTGCCCGTCTCTCTCATTGCCCGTCTCTCTCTCACTGCCGTCTCTCTCATTGCCCGTCTCTCTCTCACTGCCCGTCTCTCTCGCCCGCCAACATCAAGAGCCTTGAAGTTGGGGAAGTTGTGCGTCGGCTCCTTTCTTCCTCTGCCTGCCTCGCACTTTTCTTTGGCACTTGTTTTTCCTTCATTTTTCTGTTACGTAAGACAGACAGAAGTGGAGCGAGCTTCAAAGTGAATGGCAAAGCCGCCTCCCCCAAACCCCCCCCCTCGCGCTCGCTTCGCTGTTCATGCATGTCATTCCAAAGCCAGCTCGCCCCATCTCCTCCGTCCCTCCTTTCCCATCCTCCTCATCTGTCTCTCCTGATCCATCTTTCTGCTGACCCTGCACCAGTGTCAGAGGCTTGAGGAAGAATCCCCTGAATAAGGTGACGAGGGCATTTTGCTTCCCTCTCCCTGCCGTCTCCCCCTCATTGCATCAAACAGAGTGATGGCGGGGGGGAGGGACGGCTCGCACCATCACGCCATAAAGTTGAATGAAGGTGTGACTGTGCGCTGATGTTCCCGTCTCGTCCTCTGCGTGTACATCCTGGCTCCCTCCTCTTCCTCCCTCCTCTGGCTGTTAGGCGTGTGTAGAGGCGTTGTTAGTTCATTTATCACACCGCCGGCTCTGGCTCTCGGGCCCGCGTGACTCCGTGATTAATGACCTCCGTTCACACAGTTAAACATTTAGCTTTGTTTCGCTGACACGCTACTTACTATGTTGGTCACCGCGGGTTACCCCAGACTGGGTCACTGTGGGACTGATACCAACACTGAATGATGAAGGAATAAAGGCTTCTTATATGCTCTGCTTGACCTTTAGAGGCAGATTTTCATGGTGGACGCAAAAGTAAATATGTGATCCATCACAAAAATGAATATAAGACTGACAGACAGACTCTGAACAATGGAAAAGACTTAAAAGCACTGACGGAGCGACTACAGAAGTCAAACATCAACAACACCAATAACAACATCACAGGAGAGGGAGAGAGATAGAGACAGAGAGCGTGAGAGAGAGAGAGAGATAGAGAGAAAGAGAGAGTGAGTGAGAGAGAGAGAGAGAGAGAATGAGTGCGAGGGAGAGAGAAAGAACATGGGAGAGAGAAAGAGAGAGTGAGAGCGTGAGTGAGAGAAAGTGAGAGAGAACGGGAGAGTGAGAGCAGGAGTGAGAGAGAGAGAGAGTGAGTGAGAGGGAGAGAGAAAGAACAAGGGAGAGAGAAAGAGAGAGTGAGCCTGAGTGAGAGAAAGTGAGAGAGAACGAGAGAGTGAGAGCAGGAGTGAGAGAGAGAGAGTGAGTGAGAGGGAGAGAGAAAGAACAAGGGAGAGAGAAAGAGAGAGTGAGAGCCTGAGTGAGAGTGAGAGAAAGAGAGAGTGAGTGAGAGAGAGAGAAAGAGACTGAGAGCGTGAGCGAGAGAGAGAACGAAAGAACAAGGGAGAGAGAAAAAGAGAGTGAGAGCGTGAGTGTGAGAGAGAGAGATTCATGGTGCCACAGCTGTAGGTGGGTCACGATCGGGTGTCACTTGGGAGACGAGAAAATCAATGGAATCTCAGCGTGTGTCTGAAATGAGCTCTCGGCTGAGGCATGTACATTTTCATGACCAAACCATTAAACACCAGGATGTAGTTTGTCCATAAAAGGACAAAAAGCCATTTGTGTTTCCGTCTTGGAATGAAATGTTCCGCTGTTATTTTAGCCGGACAAACAAACGGACAGGCCGGACAAACAGAGACCTGGTTCAGAATGATGACGGCAGCTGGGCAGTGAGTGAAAGTTACAGAGAAGTACAAACCTGCCGACGGATTCTGAGTTGCTCTATAATATGAATTCTCAGGAAAACTCCCATAACTCAGTAAAAAATGAAATCCTGTTACTATGGGGTGTCATGACCAGCAGACGGATGTTTCCGGTGATGAGGGGAGAAGATGGAGAGAGAGAGAGAGGGGTAGAGAGAGAGAGAGAGGGGGAGAGAGAGAGAGCGAGAGATCCACACTGTCTATTTCTCTGAGCTTGTCAAAAACACACAGCTAAGACACACTGGGGAAAAGGGGAACGTCAGCATCTTCCAGCCTTCCAGCCTCTCCGTCTATTACAGATGGCCACCAGTGAGTGTGTGTGTGTGTGTGTGTGTGTGTACAGAGTGAAAAATGTGTGTGTGTGTGTCTGCATTAGAGCCATTATAAGCGACGTGCCCCAGACTGAATCGTCTCCGTCCCGCTGCCCGTCCCACGCGCTACCAAATAATGGATTCTAATTTCTTTCCACTAGAGTGCCCCCATCTGCCGGCTTTGGGGGGCAGTAAAACCCTCCATCAGTTACCATTATCCCACGGTTACACAGGACTGCACCGTAAGCGTGGAGGGTGTGTGACCGACGAGCTGCCAGCTTACGTGTGTGTGTGGGTGGGTGTGTGTGTGTGTGGTGTTTGTGCGTATGTGCGTGGAAGAGGAAGAGGAAGAGGTAGAGGAGAGATGATCCACCTCAGCAACCTCAAGGGAATCAACAACGAGTCAGTCTAGCTGAAGGAGTGTGTGTGTGTACATGTGTGTGTACATGTGTGTGTGTTTGGAGGTGGGGCTGTGTGTAATTCCCCACATACTCTAAATGTGTGTCCTACTCCCTCCTCAGTGGAACGGCCCCAACTCCAATAGCCACAACATGAATCACTTCCTGTAATGAGGCGAGGGAGGAGCAGTACGCTCACTCGCCACGTGGGGGCGACAGCAAGAGCCCCGAGTTCACTTCACAGGAAGCTGAACTCCATCTCGCAGAGGTCGAGCCGCGCTGGGGCAGGGGGGAAGCTGGTCTTTCATCTTTTCTACTCCTCATGCCTCCCCCAAGGCCGTGCTTGGTCCGCCCATGACCCGGCTGGACGCCTGGACCGGCGAGGAGTAGAGGTCAACGTTTGTTTTGGTTCGATCGTTGCGGAGCGGTGCGTCCAAACTCTGCGTCCGTCCAAAAAGAAAGAAAAAAGAAAACAGACCGAAGGAAAGAAATTCTTCATCTTCCTTCCTCTTCCTCTGCACCTTTGTTGGCTCGTGACCCCTCTGTGCCCTCCAGCCTCTCAGAGAAGCTCCACACTCTTTTGATGTTGATGCATGATAGCTTCACTACGCCCACAAATGCCAGATTGACCGAGTTGTGCTGGACAGGTCTACGCTCGGCCTTCACACGCGTCCCCCTCGTGTCCCCCTATGTCCCCTCCATGTCCCCCTCGTGTCCCCCTATGTCCCCTCCATGTCCCCCTTGTGTCCCCCTATGCCCCTCCATGTCCCCCTTGTGTCCCCCTATGTCCCCTCCATGTCCCCCTATGTCCCCTCCATGTCCCCCTTGTGTCCCCCTATGTCCCCTCCATGTCCCCCTATGTCCCCTCCATGTCCCCCTTCTGTCCCCTCGTGTCCCCCTGTGGTGTCTCCATGCAAAGTCCTGATCCCCTTGTGAATGCTGGAAGCGAGCAGCAGACAGATGGAGACAGACCAAGGCTGTGGGATTTGACCCTTTACTGGGAAGGGAGACACATTGGCACAGAGACACGCAGGGACGCTGACAAGACCTTGTCTCCAGAGACGAGGTTCTGTCTCCTGATCCTCCCTCGTCTCTGCCCTTTTCTCCCACACACTGTCTTGCCTTGTGTGTTCATGTCGTCTGAAGTCCCCTTCCTGTATGTCCTCTGTGTGTTGGCATTCCTGTTTATGTTACGCGCGTGCGTGCGTGCGTGCGTGCGTGCGTGCGTGCGTGCGTGCGTGCGTGCGTGCGTGCGTGCGTGATGCTGGCCCGGTTGCAGTAGTGGTGGAGATAAAGCGTCTCCATGTTTCCCGGCAGGGTTGCAGATTTATCTCTCTGCTTACTGCCTGTTCCCCCGCTGCCTCTGCCTCTCTCTCTCTCTCTCTCTCTCCCTCTCTCTCTCTCTCTCTCTCTCTCTCTCCCTCTCTCTCTCTCTCTCTCTCTCTTTTCCTCTCCCTCTCTCCCTCTCTCTCTCTCTCTCCCCCTCCATCAGGGACCCGGCCTCTCTCTCGCTCGGCGTCCCAGCCGCCGTAAATCTGCCACGCTGCTCCATAAAGCGGCGCGGGGCATGACTCGACAAATATTAAAGAAGAGGCGAATAAATAAATAAAGCTAAATAAAAGGAGGAACCCTCGTCTGCAGGGAGGGACCAAACTTCTACACACACACACACACACACACAAAATGGAGTCTGGCTGTAAAATATTTACCTCAGCATCCCTGCGCCTCAGACATTCTGCTTGGAATCTGACACACACACACACACACACACACACTGTCTCACTTTTATCTCCTCTTTTCACTGTGGTGTTGCCAGGCTCTGGTGACACACACACACACACAGACTCACACTGGTCCAGCGAGGGGGGGCAGGGGGAGGAGCCTCAGCGGGGACACAATGAGACACAATGAGACGCAATGGAGACAAACAAAGCACCTGGATGAAGGCGGGCGAGGGATCAACCTGCTGTCAGATCATCAGCAGCAGCAATATTTCACTTTTGATCATCCAGCCATGAACTACCTGAGACAAAAGGTATCCTCCCTCTCTCTCTCTCTCTACACACACACACACACACACACACACACCCTGATTTCCAGACCCCATGGTTGTGTGTGATCAGCTCCACCATGACAGACGCATTAGCCATTCATGGAGCAGCAAACACCATGTGGACGACTGACTGTGCCCAGAAATCAAGCAATATGCTGTCACAGAGAAAAAACAAACACACGCCACACACACACACCACGCACACACACACGCACACACACACGCACACACACACACACACACACACAGCAGACCCATCCTGACCCTCCGTCAAACAAGACAAACAACGGCGAGTGAAAGCGGCCGCTCCTCCATGTGGCGAGCCGGCGTTGGGCGCCCTGACGCCATATGGGCTCTGCATTGTTGAGGGAGCAGCTCAGGGACTTCAGCCGCCATCATTTGCATAGATGGAGGGAAAAGAACCCAAACCAACACACACCACACACACACTGCTACAATTGTTTTCCCTTTCGCCGTTTTCTCCGGCAAACCAAAGTGCCATCATCAATCTGCTGTGAGCGCCCGGAGGTGTTGTTGGAGAGGATTTGTAAAGTCATCCATTTCCTGTCGTTTTGGGGAAAATGACACAGATCACGCCGCCGCCACCGCCGCCGCCTGCAGCTGGAGGAAATCAAATCCCATAATGCCTCTTACCTAGCTGCAGCTCCATGTTGCTCATCTTGTTTTCGGACGGGAACAGAATCTTGGGCGGCTTGTCAGTCAAAGGAGCTGCGGGAGGAGAGAAGAAGAAGAAGAAGGAGAAGACAATTTCAGTGGGCTGTCAGAAGGAGAAGAGGAAGAGGAAGAAGAAGACGACTCTTCTCTTCCAGACACAATTGGTTGACATTCAAAGCACGAACAGAAGGAATATCTCTCTTCCCGCTCCGTGATTCATCCCCCCTGTCCAAATGGGAATCCACCTCCCCCCCGTCTGTCTGTCCTCCGCCTACACCGTCTCTCTCTTTCTCTCCCTCCCTCTCTCCCTCTCTCGCTCTCTCTCTGCCCTCCTCACATTCCACTTGTCTGACCTACTTCTAATCATAAATTAATCACTGGTTTGCCAAGAACAAACCATCAGTTAATGTGTGTGAGTGCCATGGTTGTGTGTATGTATGTATGTGTGTGTATGTGTGTGATGCTCTAATGGTGCTAATCATCCATACGGTGCATGTCGGCCTCCTCCTCCTGTGGGAAGAGCCCAGGATGCACAGCAGCTTTCCATGTTGTTAAAAGGGTTTGTGTGTTCAGCAGGAGAGAGAGAGAGAGAGAGAGAGAGAGAGAGAGAGAGAGAGAGAGAGAGAGAGGAGAGAGAGAGAGAGAGAGAGAGAGAGAGAGAGAGAGAGAGAGAGAGAGAGAGACACACACACACACACAGACAGAGACAGAGAGAGAGGCTATGTCGGGTGTGTGTGTGTGTGTTGGGTGGTGGGGGGGCATAAAAGGGGTCAAGCATGTACACGACACACTTGGAGAGGGAAGTAAAGAGATTGTGTCGTCAAGCAAGATTGAACATACGTCTTCATCGTGAGGTGTCTGACTGACACACACACACACACACACACACACACACACACACACACACACACACACACACACACACACACACACACACACACACACACACACACACCACACACACACACACACACACACACACACACACACACACACACACACACACCTGAGATAGCTTTGTTTGTGGTGCGATATCATCACAGACCCTGGAAATTGTTCTTTTACCTCAAATGAATTGCACAGGATCCAGGATCAGAGACAGAAAATAGTTTTTAAACTTTTCCGTCATGTTTCAGTTCCATCTGCAGTTAAAATCACAAGGTTCGTGTTTCTCCACCACTATGGGATGTCAGCAAATATAACAACAAACACACAAACAAACCAACGCTCTGCCCTCAGCCGGCCTCAGCGCTCCCTGAAGCAGCTGAGGACTGTGGCGCTCTCAGGCTGCTCTCATTACACGGTGCTCAACATGGTGCGGCCTGCTGCTTATTCAGGCCACTTCGTTAGCTCGCCGCTTTCATTAAGACGCTTCCTTGAAGTGTCCTCCCAGGGCCCTTCTTCTTCTTCTTCTTCTTCTTCTTCACTCCTTTACTGTGAGAACTCTCTAACAAGCTGCTTGAAAGCCGTGTGTGTGTATTTGAGGAGGAACAAGCTACGCTGCGCTGCCGCAGAGCCGGCACGGCGGAGCGTGTGTGTAGGTGTGGGCGGAGTGAAAGGAGCGGCGCCCTGCTGGGGTGTAAATCCTGACGGAGCAGCACGGCCGGGTTCACTGGCGTCTATGAGAGGGGCGGTCACGGGCGCTTAGGCACAACTGTTTGCTCTGTTAATAGGTAATCACACTGCACAAATTACACTGGATACTGATACACTTTTAATTACATATCAAGCTGCTATACATAATTACACAATGGGTGATCCTATAGCTAATTATGCTTTGAGCAAACTGAAGATAAATGAGGACAGACTGTGCACGGGACAGAGAGGAGAGGGGGGGGGGAGACAGAGAGCTGACAAGAGAGAGAGAGAGAGAGAGAGAGATGAACCCAGGTCCAGAGACTTTGTCCCGTTCCGTCTCGTCTTTCCCAGGACGCCGCTCTCTGAAAATGTCATTACCCTAATTAACGTTCCTTTATGGGGGGAGGCGTTCATTATGGAGGCCCGGGAGTCCAGGCAGAGCGACTCCTGATGGAGAGAGCTGCTCGCCTCTGCTTTTGATAAATAAGATGAAATAACAATGAGTCCTGGCTCTTTGGTCTGGACTTTGGGTCGTGTTCGTCTGCGGCTGAACAGGCAAACTATCACCGTGGCGATAACGCACGCTTTTAATCCTAACAGTTTGCCACAGCAGCTGGAGAAAGGCTTCAAGTTTTCCTCCTCCTCCTCCTCCTCCTCCTCCTCCTCCTTCTGGTGGGGATAATGTCGGCGTGGCGCGTGGGGCAGCGGGCGCAGAGTGTGGACGATGTGTGTTAGATTACAGAGGATCAGAAGAGAGAAGAAGCTCGTGTGTGTGAGAGCGATGAGTCAGTGAGAAGTATCGATATGAGAAGATCCTCCACGCTCAGGCATTGTCAATTCTCTGCAGGGGAGTGAATCCATTCCGGGATGCGATACAACTCATATCTGTAACCTCCTCAACCGCACACACACACACACACATGGAGGCACACACACATACACACACACGAGGCAGTGATGTGATGTAATTTCATGGGATTGTATAAAAGTTAAGAAGCTTGTGGAAAATAACCGACTTCCTGCCTCTGCTCCTGCCTGTGTGTGTGGTGTGTGTGGTGTGTGAGCAGGCAGGAGAGTAAAACGTGAGCTCCGTGTGCTTTTACGTGTTTCTAAACTTTCCAAAGCTTCGGATCGTCGTTACGGAATTATTACAACTCCTTAAAGTGAGGAGGTGAGAAGTGCCACTGAGAATAAGACTGAATAAGCTGGGAGGTGTGTGTTGTGTGTGTACGCCTACAGGCACCACACACACACACACACCCACACACACACACACACACACACTGTATAAGCTTTGCAATCAGTCATCCCCAATCCTATTTCTGCTTGGTGGCAGAAAAGCTCACTGGTCTTTCCAGATGGATTATTCTGTGTGAGCGACTGCAGGGAAACGAACAAATTAATGAATTACCGAGCGAGCTGGCACACTCAGATCACCGGGCCCTCTCCTTGTTTGTCACACACAGAGGGGAGAGGACGGGCGTTGTAGAAACGCACAGCCGGCAAAACGGGTGACAAAGGCGGAAAAATAGAGAGAATCGTATTTAATGTGAGCCTGCAGGTACAGAGGCAGGTGTGTAAGTGTGTGTGTGATGCTTGTACGGGGACCGGACAGGACAGGCGGGCGGACGCACACACACACACACACACAGAGTCAAACACACACATTTTGGGCTGCATTGTCCTTTAGTTCCGGAGTAATTGGCTCCCGGAGGTTTCTTTTCCCCCAACAAAGGCGACCCAGCTGGAGAAATCCAGATTAATAGGAGGGATGAGGAGCGGTGAGAACAGAAAGATGAAGAAGGATGGAGAAGGATGGAGACACCAACAAACACAAAGTCTGCCTGGGACTGGCTCAGCTTCACTTGACGGATGTAAACTCTCTGCCATGGCGGCTGGACTGCTGTGTGTGTGTGTGTGTGGCACCACAGGGGAGAGTCACACACACACATATTAACACTGAC
The DNA here is from genome assembly GCF_046128005.1 of Genypterus blacodes. Classification (NCBI taxonomy): domain Eukaryota; kingdom Metazoa; phylum Chordata; class Actinopteri; order Ophidiiformes; family Ophidiidae; genus Genypterus; species Genypterus blacodes. The sequence continues at coordinate 3,987,594 of NW_027467013.1, read as the reverse complement.
CTCCCTCTGTACCGCCGTCACCTTTCAGCCGCTTTGATTACATTCCTGATGGCACAATAACCCGGCTGTATCACGCCCGTATAAGGACACCTCAGAGGAAACAGAATTCAATTCCAGACCCGGGCCGGTTCTCCCACCTGAGAGGAGCCGAGTCGGGAGAGGGAAGGGAAGGTGTCGTCCAAGGAAGCTAATAAACGTCACAGGATTCATCCTAAACCACCTCAGGCTCTCAGGCCGTCACCAGGTGTCAGGCTCAGGGTCTCAGGCTGTGACTGGTTTACAATACTTCCTACATGAAAGCAACAGGAGGAGGCATTCAATTCTGCAAAATATGGCTAGAGAGGCTCTGATTCTGTGTTAATGGAGCTATCAAACTGCATCATCACCCAACCTGAGAAGCCTTGGTGTGTGATGTGTGTCTGGGAGTGGAGTTAGAAGTGTGTGGTGGGAACAAGAGGAGGCATTCATGGAGAGATGAGGTCTGATTTACACAAGTGCCTCGTCCAAAGATTAAAGCCAGAGTCAAGTAAACAAAACTCTGAGCTCAGACAGGAAACGCTTCTCTTTCCTCTCCCTCTGCACCGGCCTGTTTCTCAAAATAGCATCAAAGATTAGAAAGTTAATCAAAGGGATTAACGGAAATTATTTGGGAAATTTGCCATCCAAATCCAGCACTCAGTGTGAGCGGCAGGGCTGCCAGTACAGCAGTCAGTCTCTAGATACGTCTGTCATGAGAAGGCATGAGAGAGACACACACACACACACACACACACACACACACACACACACACACACACACACACACACACACACACACACACACACACACACACACACACACCAAAGACAGAAAATGCTTTAATGATTGCAGCGGAATGAATCGGATTTTGCTCTTTTAGCAAGTGTGTGTGTGTGTGTGTGTGTGTGTGTGTGTGTGTGTGTGTGTGTGTGTGTGTGTGTGTGTGTACATATTGGTGTGTGTGTGTGTGTGTGTGTGTGTGTTCATTTGTGAGAGCTTTTTGACCGCCTCGCATGTCTGCCTATAATGGCGCCTCCTGGTAACGGAGGCGCTGTCACGGCGAGCGTCTCACTGTACCTCCACATCAATTAACCCTGAGTGTGTCCCTGCCTCGGTCTTAAGTGGCCTCGTTTCAGAAGTAAACATGAAGCAAACACGACGTGCCTCCTCTCTAAACAGTGTAATAAGGTATGAAACCACTTCAGACCATCCCTCATTAAAGCCGCCTTAATGAGCTGTTCACACTAACTCGACTTGGATTTAATTTTTTTTTCCAGAAGTTCATAGAATCACTTGCCTGGCATTCTGAGTAAAAGCTTTAATTAAGCAGTCAGGGAATGTGAAGAGCGTTTGGAGATGAATGAGGAGTTTTTAAGCACTTTTAGTTTTACAGAATAACAAGCAGAGAGAGAGGATGCTGAGGAGGGGGAGGAGAGGGAGGAGAGGAAGGAGGGGTGGGGAGGGAGAGGAGAGGGTAGCGTGGGAGGGGTGAGAGGGAGGAGGGAGAGGAGGAGGAGAGAGAGAGAGGAGAGGAAGGGGGAGGGAGGGAGAGGAGAGGGAAGAGAGCTAGGGGGGAGAGGGAGGAGGGAGAGAAGGAGGAGAGAGAGAGAGGAGAGGAAGGGGGAGGAAGGGGTGGGGAGGGAGAGGAGAGGAGGGGGAAGAGACGGAGGGGAGAGAAGAGGGGGAGGAGAGGGAAGAGAGGGAGGGGGGAGAGGGAGAGGAGGGGGTAGCGAGGGAGGGGGGAGAGGGAGAAGGGAGAGGAGGAGGAGAGACAGAGAGGAGAGGAAGGGCTGGGGAGGGAGAGGAGGGAGAGAAGAGGCGTTCTCACGATCCAGTGGATCCAGTGCAGAAACAAGCTGATGTAAACACATTAAACACACACACACTAATCAGGCTCCACACGCCTCTGCTAACTTCCTTTAAGTTGACAAAACACAACCGTCAGAGTTTCAGCGTCTCACATTACTCAGCCGCTGATATTGAGATGGAGCGATCACACGGAGGAAGGAGGAACTTAATAATCATTACATCCGAAATCTGTGTGTGCTCCTCATAAACTGGACTCACTAACAGTCTGTGTGTGTGTTTGGTAACGGACGTAAAGGGAAACTCCCTGTGTATGTGTGTGTGTGTCTGTGTGTTTACACTTCCTCCACCTGATGGAATGATGTCACTGGTTATGCGATTGTTTACTTGTGACGATCAAAAGCAACTCGCCGCGTTTCCGTCGGCTTTATTTCTATACACGTAATGCATTAACCACAAAACGGTTAACAGCCGTCCTTCAGTTGCCTTAGCAACAACGTGGCTGGGTTGTCAGGATTGGACGGCAGATCTGTCAGATTGATGGAGAAATTATATATGTGCAAAATAATGAATAGGTTTAGAAGAATCCAAGTGATGTGTGTGTGTGTGTGTGTGTGTGTGTGTGTGTGTGTGTGTGTGTGTGTGTGTGTGTGTGTGTGTGTGTGTGTGCCTGTAGAGATCAGATTCATGTCTCAAACTCTGTGATGAAATGTGGGACAAAGCAAGAATCATCTTCAGCTGTAGCCTCAGCTTCATTAGCTTACACGTCTAAATATAAACACAGCGTGAAGGCCTCTGGGTGGAGGAGGAAGGGGAGGAAACAAAGATGAAGGTAAAGAGGGAGAACACAGGCTAAGAGGAGAGAAAGAGGAGGAGATGAGGTGTGGAGCCAGGCAGAGGAAGATAAAAAGGGAGGGAGACCTTGATGGGCAGAAGCTGAGACGCTGGAGTCAAAGCTCGCTCGCCTCGGGCTTCAGGCACACGGCTGATGAAGTATTGACATAGCAACGGTGTGTAGGTGTAGTTTTGAAGGGCTCTGCTGCGTCTCCTCTCTGGGCTGCACGTCTCCTTCCTCTCATCTCTCTGGGACTTTGTGATCTTGTTCTTGACCCCGCTCGCTGCACCGCACGCCGCCGCTTCCTTTCATTTGGTCGGGCTAAAAAGCGCGGCCTTTCCTCCCCCCTGTCATCTTCATCCTTTTGTCCACGCGGCCCACACCACCCTCGCCTTTACCTTTAACAAACCTGGACAATTCTGTTCAGAGCGCCTTATCCTCCGAACGCAACCCATCTCCTTCCCCGCCTCCCTCTCTAAGCGTGCGTGTGTTTGAGTTGTGTATCCTGGACAATAGCGCTGTGAACGGTTACTGTTTCCCAGCGGAGAGTGTGTGCACTACAGTGTTCTTCCATTAGGGTGCGCAGATAGTGTGTGTACACGTTCAACAATATAGGCCAGTGCTTACTGTCAGTCTGCAACATCAGCATACACCCTGGCTGCCAACACACACACACACACACACACACACACACACACACACACACACACACACACACACACACACACACACACACACACACACACACACAGGCCTTCCTGCCAGCCTGAGATAACAGGACCCAGCGGTGGAGCGGTGATAAAGCAGCCATTGGTGCTAAATGAAAGAGTTAACGGTACAATAAAAGCAGCGACGCTCGGCTCATGCAGATAGGCGGGGACGGGACGGGACAGACGGAGGGAGGAGACACGGCAGATACGCCACAGAGACGGAGTGACACTTTCACACCGGAGAGATAGTGACCATCAGAACATCCAGCAGCTGGATCTACAGCGGGTAATGACAGAGGATTAGCGGTGTAATCGTGGGGATCTGTGCGGGCCGAGCAGAGGGAAGCCCCGTGTCCATTATGTGAGCGTATCTGTCAGAGCAGGAGGAGCGGCCTGACCCGCAACACTGAGGGAGCAGGCAGAGCAGGTGGACACACACCTGAGGGACAGGATTAACATGTTCCTGGCACCTAACGCCCAGCATGCAGCGTGCATAATCCCACTGGAGGTGTGAGCGTGTGTGTGCGTGTGTGTGTGTGTGTTTTGGCCACGCTGACTGGCCTCAGGTCTGTCCAGGTGTGTAAACACAACAGCAGTGCCAATGCCTGAGGTGAAGCATATAGGCCTGAAATTGACATGGAGTGATGCTGCAGCGCGGCGAGGAGGAGATGGACGTCCTGTGGCGTCCCCTCACCGCCATCTGCTCCATCAGCTCCCCTTGACCTGTCTCCACAGTGACCGCAGCAGTGGACGGAATACACTGCTCCTCCTCATCTGTGGGTGTTACATTAGGGATTGTGTAGTAAAGTTACTTGTTGATGTAGTAAATTCCTGCTTTGTATATTTATTAATTATAACACAACTGCAGCACACACACACCTGCTTGTTTGTCTTTTGTTTGTAAAGGAAAATAAGTGGAGGAAATGGATTCAGACATTGATTCAGCCCGGTGCTGAAATGAGCAGCACGTTGATGTTGGTACGCACTGTAACTATGACGATGATGAAGCCTAGTCTAAACACCGGCATATCAGATTCTCCTGCTGCAGAGTGAGGAAGGTGATGTGCTGCAGATCACCGTCATCACTCACCTGCAGCAGGCGGCTCACCTCTCCGCTTAAAGGTTAATGTGCTCAGGACAGGAGGACACACTCATGTCGCCTCACACACACACCGCTAAACCCATGAAATCAAACTGAAGAGAAGAAGACACAAGAGACGGAGACAAAATCTCTCTCTCTCTGCAAATGAGCCTCTAATGGATAAGGACGAGTTGAAGTGAAACCTTAAACTTATCACCAAAGGTTTGTTTTGATCAAATATTAACCTGAGTGTGTGGTTTCTACCCTGAGCCAATTTCTTATAAGAGACTATCAGCATCATGCAACACTGAGGGAAAACACACACACACACACACACACACACACACACACACACACACACACACAGGCGAGCACAGCACACCAAGCTTATCCTCCTGTAAATTAAGAAACAGACGCAGACACAGAAATCCTGCATGACAAATCAGCCTCTTTCACACATCACGACATTCCAAACACACATTTCCACACCGGCGCTCCAGCTGAACAGGAAGCAAACATGACGGTGACATAATCAGCCGTCTCCAAGCGACGTTTCACCAGCCGCCTCAGCCGCCTCAGCCGGTCACGTGCAGCCTCAGCCAGGGCCTGATTGGCTTCTTGTGTTTGCTCTGGCTGCTTCTCCTCCTCACCCGACGCTCCTCTAAGACAGATGGAGATCATTAGCTCCTCTCCCTCGCCGTCGCGTCTTCCTCCCTCTCTCTTTTTTAATCACTCTCTCTCTCCTGCTCCCGTCTCACCCTAAGACCGCAGGACTTCTTTGTCTCGGCCTCACACGTCTCCCAGCCGCCCCCCCGCCCCCCCGCCGTCCATCTCCCTCTACACAGATTTATATCTAAAGGTTTCAAACTCCACCAGAATGTTTCGACTTTAACAAGCACTTCATCACTCTTGTCAGAAGTAGTTACAGGAGTCATGACACACACACTTCCCCAGACAGGGGGAATTGATGAGAAGCCATTAGACTCCACTGATCCTAGAGAGGATGGTGCGGCTTCCATCCCAGCCTTCCCCCCCGTCTGGAGACCTGGACGTCTCGTCACGAGTGTCAAAGAGACAAAATGCATCAGACAGGTTTGAGCCACACCTTAGGCTCACCTGAGCAATCTCATTTGATCCAATACAAGAGCCTGTCAGAGCGTATACTGTTCACTTCTTCTGTTCTAGCACTCTGCCAGTGCTTCCTACTGTCAGAGAATGGAGTCCAGTCCTACACCAGGTGGTCAATATACCAGGATATTCACTTTGGTGTGATACCAAGCTCAGAATCCCCATATTTGATACACACACCTGTTTTAATGACACTTGTCTCCAGGCCTACAAAGAGCCACACATCGCTATTTTTGTTGATTCGGACCTTGGTGTTCTCCATCTCCTCGCCCTCTCCTGAATACAGAGGATTCAACACACACCAGGAGTTGATCACATAAAGAGAGTGGATGGGAGCTTTTAACCTGCTGGCTCTATCGTTTGTTAAACTGACAGGCATGTTTGTCTGCCAGATTCTCCACCAGCGTCTCCTGGTGCTTTGGAACCCAAAGTTTTGAAAGTATCATCATCACACTGACTCCTGCAGCATCTGCCAAATGGCACTTGAGGTCATAATTACCTGCTCCTCTAAAAAGACACCAAGGACACATAAGAATCTTTGGATAATGAGTCTTTGTCTTTGGCGACATTATGAGGACACATGTGACAACATAAACAGCACGCGGCTCAGACTGCTGTTGTGTCTTGTAAGTAAGAGAGCATCCCTCTGTGTGCCTGAGTGCAGCCGAGTCGAGGGGTGTTAACAGAGCTCCCGCTGCTCTACCTGCTCTGCCGACCATCTGGACCGAATCCATCATTTCCTCCGCCGCCCCCCCGATTCCTAATCTCTCATTATGACACCCGCTGGCAGGGCCCCTTTAGTCACATAGTGATGAGCACACTGTCCACGCTAAGTGCCGGGAGTCTTCCGGTGACTCAAATATTTTAACATTTGCAGATAAAAACCGGAGCAAAGCAATGCACTTCCCTGGTAATTGGGATGGCGGCGGGTAAGTGAACGCGTAGGGATATTCTCGGATGACGAATCTGCGGAGGACATCCTTATCTGCAGCCTTTACCTGTCTGCTAGCCAAGCCTGCCGCACAAACACAGACAGGCACTTATTTACACTAACAAATGGGTTCTTACATCCCACGTAGCTCTTTTATGTGTCATTTAATCTATCAAAGCACTTTGCAAGTCTTGTCAAGTGAACCCGCACCGTCTACAGGATATAATGGAAGCGTACTTCTAACCGCCTGCATGTATGTTTCTACACCTAAAGTGCTTTGTTTTCACATGACATCAATGAAAAGAGGCAGATCTGCTGTATTCATGTACGCTCTGGACGCTCTACAAACAGGTAAATCAAACTGAGCTCTGATCCTCCACACGCCTGAGCACTGTGAGATAAAAGCACCGTGTTAGCAGGAGCTACTCCTTGGACGGTGTTTTCTTAAAGAAGGGCATTGATAGCAGCTGTGTCGGGTCAGGCTCAGTCAGGCTCAGTCGGGCATATTCACCACGTCACAAAGAAGAATCAACCTCTGCATGAATAGAATCAGGACCTTGTAGCAGAGCCGACTGATGAATGGTAGCGGACATTGTAAGTCAGCCACAGAGCCTAACGCCGCACACACATAGGAGTTTATATAAGCAGCACGTGCTCAAGCTGAGGTCCAGCAGCCGCCACCGCCATCTTGCCAGGATCTTACATTGAAACCCTAAGCTAATAAAAGTAGGGGAGCTGATTGAGTGCTTTGACCTCCCTGGAGGTGGGCGAGGTTAAACGGGTGCAGGGCTGGGCTCTCTTTCTCTGCTTTTAAAAGCCTGTCATGTTCCCTGCAGGATGTCTGACCCTCTCTGACCACAAATCAACCAGCAATTACACCCCCCCTCCACCCGCCGCCCCCCCACCCCCCACCCCAACACACACACGCACACATACATACACACAGACGTAGAGACGCGCACGGCACTGCTGTGTAGTCCAGTAAAAAGCTATTATTGTACTGTAAAACAAAAAAGGGAAACATGGGACAATGCATTTGTGGAGGAAAGTGAAGTACTCACTATAAAGCAGAGAGAAAGAGAGAGAGAGAGAGAGAGAGAGAGAGAGAGAGAGAGAGAGAGAGAGAGAGAGAGAGACAGATTAAGAGCTGTTGCTGGAGGAGCCAAACAAGTATGGAGAGCTATCAGGCCTATAATTGAAACATGCCCACAAGCCCGTCAGTGTAATTTGGTAAATCCCTAAATATAATGATGTGTCATCCCTCCAAGTTTCAACATATTCTTGCCTGGCCATGTGTGAGATGGCGTGAGTGACAGACAAACAACCGCTAAACAAACACGCAGGCAAACAAAGGGACACAAACCGCTCCAGAATCCACCGTCCAAATTCATTATGGGGAGGAATTGGCAAGGCGCGTTTGCTGGATGGCGGAGGTGTGAGTCGCTTGTGTTTGGCTGTTTTTATTCTATGGCACTGCGTCTGCTGCTGTCTCATAAATAAGGCAGATCCCCCAGGGCTGCACAAACCCTCCTAAGCCTCCACTTTGTCTCCACACAAAGCCCTCCTGCGTTTTTTTTTTCTCCCAACTCTGAGTAACTTGTCAAAACACAGCTGGACATACTGTAAGGCGCTACCCTATCCATTTCCACGGCAACTGGGGCGGCGCGGTACTGGCAGCTGTGGAAAGCGTTTGGTGGGCAGCTGGGAACCGCTCAGCTACACACACACACACACACACACACACACACAGAGCTGTCACTATTGATTATTCTGACAATCGATTAATCTAGTCATGTCGATTATTAATAGATTAGTCGATATTTGGGTATGCACATGTATATAATCATCATCGGTGTGTGTTTCTAACTGTAATAGAGATAAGAAGTAGAAACTATAACAACCTATAACTTTAGGTTAAAATAGGACTTTGGTTCCAGCCTGGTTGTGCTGTGTTGTGTTGTGTTGTCTTGTGTTGTGTTGTGTTGTGTTGTGTTGTGTTGTGTTGTGTTGCCATGTTGCAGACTGCAGGAGTAGATTAGCCGCGGGTCAGGTGTCGTCTATATTTGCCACTTTGTAAAGGAAATTGATTACATCCTTTGAATAGATGTCTTTAAATGGAGTCGTCATGACAGCCATAAGCACAGTCACATCACAGTGTCAGGATTCTTCCATCTGTACGTTTGATAATTCACACAAATCCTGCGTGAAATCAGTGCCAGACAGCAGCATTCTATGGATTAGATGAGAGGGAATAAATAAACAGACATGAAGAAGAGGGGCCGATCAGCAGAGCAGCGTCACCTCCAGGGAGCGACGGGGGAAACTCTGTCCATATCTGCATTATTTACATTTGGGATGCGCCCGCCTGTTTGCCTCAGAGCAGCTTCAGAGGGAAACACTAAGCGTCTGACAGCAGTGACTAATCATGGACGGGCGACACAAACCGCTCCGTTTGATGCAGGTGAGTGACATCCTAAACACAATTATTAGCATGAGCAGGGGAGGAGAATGAGGGAGGATGGAGGAGGAGGAGGAGGAGAGGAAGAGTGAGGGAGAGGAGGAGGAAGAGGGGGGGATTTGTTCCGCACGTTAGCTGGCATGCTTGGCTGCACCAGAACAGAAGGGTGGCATAATGAAGTTTGGCGTGCGAGCGGCTGTTAATGAAATAAAGAACCCCACCCCGACGGAGGCGTGGATGTGTGTGTGCGGGTACAGCTGTGTGTACCTGCGTGCCTGTGCGTGTGTGTGTGTGTGTGTGTGTGCAGAGAGAAGATGGTTGTTTAGCTGGTAGAGTTTTGGGGTGTTTGTCTCAGTGGAGGCTGCATAATAAAGGAAGAAAGCAACACTCCTACACTGCATCACTGTTAGATTATATAAGGACAGAAAGGCTGCTTGGGTATTCATTGTTCCTGGGTGTAATCTGTTGAATCACATTGGCGTCATTGTGAGGAAGAGGAGGCTCCAATTCAGGCTGCGACCGAAACTTGTTTGCTCGGAAACAATGTAAAGGAATTTATCTCACTGATGAAGAAGCTCCAAGTGCATCGATGACAGAGAAAGTGGAATCTCTTTGTGTTTTGGGCTCCAAACCTTGAGGAAGCTCAGGCGTACGTCAGACTGAAGTTAGACTCGCTACGGAACAGAATTGCGGCTGAACTTCATCCAAACTTTCTCTCTCTTTCCATCACTTTTGCTCTCAGGAGAAACACAAGCATCATAAACTTACGCTGCTTTGTGGAAAGCTGAGTCAATTTATAAGGCAAAGTTTTTGCTGAGACAACATAAAACACATCTTATTGGAACATATCAACGCTGATCCTTTCCCGCTGCCGGGGGAGTGGAGAGCTGTGCTGTGCTGTACACTGTAGCCAGCGGGATATTTTGTCTCTGGCTAATCATCAGAGCAAACGGATTCCAACCAAACGCAGCCAAAAAGAAGTGAGGTGTGAGCTTGTATATGGATGACATATGTTCTCAGTGAGCCAGGTGGTGCTCGAGGCTCTGATGTGCTTCCTAAAGCCTTTAAAAGACGCTCTCTCTCTCTCTCTCTCTCTCCCCACCCTCTCTACACGGGTTGCCTAATT
>NW_027467013.1:3970000-3972500 GCF_046128005.1 Genypterus blacodes | reverse complement strand
TCAAACTTCACTTCTTTTTAAATTTATTTTTCACCTTGGGAACACAATCATAATAATACACACTTACATCACCTGACTGATGTGTGTGTTGGAGGATTGGAGTATTGAGGATTCTAACTTATTCTGCCTAAAAGGTCAGAGGTCACATACTACAGCTGTAGTAATAAGATGTCAGATTGTCAGAACAGCGTCAGCTCAGATCCCATTTGGAGGACAGAGCAGAGTCCATCCTGTTGGACAGACGGAGGGAGATGGGAGGAGACGACTTCTCTTTCCGGTTCATGGAGGACAGGTTGCTACGCGCCCATCGTGTCCCCGGGCCAGAAGTCCTCAGATTCCCCCTCAGCTGAGCGGCGTAAACGTCCCTCTATCGGCCGACAAAACCTCCCAGAGTGGCTCGGGGCAGCTGCTCTGCCGTGTTCACGCTCCGGCTGTAAGCTTTTATACGAGTGTGAGGCGTCGGTGCCTGTGAAGGTGACCCTGCTGCACAGGAAGTGTGAGGAACCTTTTACTGCGATGAGACAATGTCCCGCTTCACCTCACCTCCTCATTATACAAACAAACACACACACACACACACACACACACACACACACAGCTCATATACACGTCACACATTATCAAGCATGGGATCCAGCCTGGAGAGAGTGAAGGGCAATCAGGTTACAGTGAACCTTGATGGATGAATCTTAAATGTTACGGCGCCTGGCGAAGATGTGAAAAGCTGCGAGCAGAGCAAACACAGAGACGGAAGATGTACACACACACGCACGCACGCAAACACACACGGAACGCCCTCAGTGGTCACACGTATATTTCTCCAGAGTGTGTAAAGTAAATTTACCACGCGTCTTCCATTTCATCACAGAGGCCTAAAGAAAGAGCGGCGCTGCATTGTAGAGTTCCCTCTTGCCCTCTCCACCTGCAATTCACTTCCTTCAAACGCTACATTTACATTGGCCGTAACCTCAATCAGTGCGCTCGGGGGGCTACGCTCAGCGCTCAGGCGGGCGGGCGGGCAGACGATTCCGCGGCGAGGAGACGCAGACGCAGGTGGAACAGGAGCAGATAGATGGAAGCCGGCGCCCGGGGCATCCATCAAAACCAAACGACTCCATTACAGTAAGTCAGACAGAGGCGGAGCTGTAATGTGCACTGTGATAAACATGAGGATAATAGTGTGTTTAGAGCCCCGGACACACTGTTTCTGCTGGGGAAACACTGGACAGGAATACAGATAAGATAAAGGCGCACACACACACACACACCTCGCTATCTCTCTCTCACCGTTATCACTCACTTCCCCTCCGTACTTCTCTTTTCATCCGTTTCCCCGCCGCTCTCCGCGTGATATTTCCCGCCGTACGGCAGAGGGACGGACGGAGCGGCGTACATCAGCCGAACGGGGCTTTTAACGGTTGTCACGGCGCCGTAGCATTACCGGCACAGAACCGGAACGGCGCCGTCGAGAACCATAAAAGAGGAATAGCAATGATTCAGACCGACTGTTAAAGGAAAACGGATGCATCTACTGTACGCACGCACGCCTGCACGCCCCACGCACGGAGAGAGAGAGAGAGAGAGAGAGAGAGAGAGAGAGAGAGAGAGAGAGAGAGAGAGAGAGAGAGAGAGAGAGAGTGTGTGTGTGTGTGTGTGCCCATTAATCACAGCTGGGTTGTGGTTTTTCGGCAGAGAGGTGTTGCTCCTCACGTCTCTGACAGGAGGAAGAGAGAAACATGAGGGCAGGAGTAATCTCGCCGCGCTCTATATTCCGCAGAGGAAGTGTGTGTGTGTGTGTGTGTGTGGGGGGGGGGGGGGGGCGACCCACCGTTACTATGAATCAATTACACGAGAACACAAAAAGGTGGCAGCTCCTTACAGCCGGGAGGTGGAGGTTAAGGCCAGACGAGAGAGAGAGAGAGAGAGAGAGAGAGAGAGAAGATGAGATAAGATGATTTAAATACACAAACGGAGGCGACGTCTCTGGGTTTCCTTCACGTCTCCATTAACCTCAGCAGCTTATTAAGGCTCACCTGGATGGAGCCGCTGTTCTTACATAGTTAACCTCCATTTACAAGACTGACCTGCGCTCTGATACAAACTCCTCTACTGCCTCTAATGGAGGCTGTTAGACGGTGCAGCGGGGTCAGAGGAGAGCACACACACACACATGGGCACACACACACACACACACACACGGGGGTCAGAGCAGAGGCCAGTGTCTATTGCCGTATATTTAAGGTCAGTTAAACTTAATGACCTCCTTCATCCTCCCGCTCCATCAAATAAACTCCGGCGTCCGGGCCGGCGGCTCTCAGACGCAGTTTGGCCTTTAATGCTCCACGTCCGGGCAAATGTCGGCTTTAACAGGATGCGATAAAAGGTGGATAATCTCACGCCCACTTGAGGGGATGATAGTGTAGGTTTATTAAAGGGAAATGAGCCTACAGTCAGGAGGAGCTAATCTAATTCCTGCAGGATGCTATAGGTTTAATGGAGG
>NW_027467013.1:3762500-3967500 GCF_046128005.1 Genypterus blacodes | reverse complement strand
ACCTTGGTCGTGGCTCCTCAGCTCTCTGTGTGAAGAGGCTCAGCCTGCATCCTTAAATATTTCAGCGCTGCTCGCTTGGCTGGAAAGTGCTGAGTTAGACGAAGGCACCGACTCCAAGCTACAGCACTCAACTTCCCCCGGCAATTAACACAGCAGCAGGACATCACTGCAGTACTCAGTGGTGTGTGTGTGCGCGTGTGTGTGTGTGTGTGTGTGTGTGTGTGTGTGTGTGTGTGTGTGTGTGTCTGTGCTATCCCCTTTTTTTCCAACATAAACAGCTTTTTAAGTAGAAGCAGTGAAACGTAAACACCCTTCCTCCCCCTCCTCCTCCTTCTCCTCCTCCTCCTCTCAGCACTTACCAGTCACGGTGAGCTCCGTCGTCCTCCTCACCAGGAAACCCCCGAACTGGACCTCGCAGGTGTAATTCCCAATGTCGTCCTCCGTCACCTCCTGGATGGACAGCGTGTCTCTCTTCTGGATGACGCTGGCTCGCCACTGCTTTGGACGGCACTCCTGTACAACCACGAGAGAGAGTCAGGCAGGTTAGAGACGGCGCGCAGTAAATTAGGATTATTATTATTGTGACGTGAGAGGTTGCACACAAAGGCTGAGGACGTTGCTATGGACGCGGGGGCCTTGGATGTTCTTTGTCAGCGATTACAGGGCCGGGTTAGAGTGGTGTGTGATCCAAAAGGGGGCCGTAGTGTCACTGGGTGTTAAGACAGATGTTGTGATGCATAAGTATGAAGCTGTGACATGAAAGGTCGTCATGGTGAGAAGATGAGAGCTCATTATCCTGCAGATTCAATCAAGATTTATTGCACTAAACCAAATATTGTCCATTCAATACTCCAGTGCAGCCACAGAGGGCAGGGAATGTTATTTACAGTAGTGTCTGCAGGCGAAGTGTGTGTGTGTGTGTGTGTGACTCCATGACAGGATCCTCTCCCCACACCTCCCCGGCGCTCCGGCAGGGACGACTGTGACTCGGTGGATTGTATTCCACCGTTGCTCGGGGGGGGGGGGGGGGGGCAACCTTCGAATTCAATCAGTGTGTCTCCGCAGTGGTCCAAATAACTCCAGGTTCCAGCTCGCCCAGTCATTATATCGCCCGTAATTGAATTCCGGGTAAACCTAGAGGTCGAGTCCAGCCGGCTAATCTAGCGCTGATCTGCCTGTGATTAGTTTGGCCTGAGCCCCTCTCCTCTCCTGGATGCGGCTGGGTTGTCCACGGGCCATGGCTGACCCGGGCGAGGCGAGGGCCCAGGTGAGATAGCAGACGCTGTGCTCTGAATGGAGAGCGCGGGGCTGAGATCATTTGGAGGACACGACTCTTCCTGCAGGGCTCAGGCTGACGTCGCACAGCTTTCTTATCTTCCTTTTGTGTCTGCGGCTGCCCTCCTTCTCTTCTCTTCTCTTCTCTTCATCACGTGACTCTGCAACATGGCGTGACGCACCGCATCAACTTATGGAATTCATGGCCGTCATTTGCATATCAGCAACATAAGCTGCCTAAGTGATCTGGAACCACTTACCAAACAAGGCTTCAAAACATAAACAGCCAAGAAATGAGAGGAAAACAAAGCGCTGAGGCATCCAGGATTATTTCTCGCTCGTGTGATCACAAAGACAGATGCCCCCGTCTTTACTCCCCCCACACGACAACACACTGAAGACGCCACAATAACCAGTGAACCTCCAGTGAAACATAAACTCCTCGTCTTCCTCACCTTGTACCAGGTGATGTCGGGCTCTTTGCCAGGTTCCATGTAGTCGTCGATGTCGGGACACAGGATGTTCTTGCTCTTGCTGAGCTCGGCTCTCTCTGTTCGCCTCATGTTGGAGTTGTAGCACAGGTTGGTGTCGTTCTCTGCCACCGTCAGCGACATGGACACCTTCATGCAGTATGTGGAGTTTCTGTGAAGAAGCAGGGAGAGGAACATGAGTGTGTTAGAGGTTGTGAGATGGACACACAGAAATCACATCTTCTTCCTCTTTTGCCTCATTTTGGTGACGTCCTCCCCGCTCCCTCGGCCCCTCCCTCCCTGAGTGTTTGTGGGCTTAGCAATAACGACGTGTTCAGCAGCTTTACTGAGTCAATGACTCACACTCACGACCACTATTGGATTTATGGGGGTGGTGTGTGTGTGTGTGGGTGGGGGGGTGTTTAGCCGAGCCTGGGAATGCTAATCAGGGAAGAGACAAACGCTGAGGGGGCCTCACATGAGGGAGGATGAGAAAGCTGCTTAGTCATCACAGCCATGTCATCCACTCCACCTCTGAAAGCTTTACACTGCCATCTCACCCCCCGACACACACACACACACACACACACACACACACACACACACACACACACACACACACACACACACACACACACACACGTTCGCCTGTCTCTCCTTTCTGTCCTGGCCTAGACTCAGTCAGTCATCCGGTGGCTGGAGCGGGGTGTGTGTGTGTGTGTGTGTGTGTGTGTGTGTGTGTGCGTGTGTAGGCAGCCATACGGCCTTTCATTTCATTTCATTACATTACATTTACTGCAGGCCAGATGCTCCCATTCACTGTAAATGACAGGGTTTCATATGATCTACTCAGGTTATGGAAGCAATAAGGGAGTCACCTCTCTCATATAAACACCTCTGACCCCCTGGGGCCATAAAGCACAGATGTAGACACACACACACACACACACACACGTGCTTACAGACGATAGTAGCTACTTGCAGCGGTGGGCTGAGTGGAGCGAGCGGCGACAGGAGCATCAGGGATAATAGCTCCGGAGAATGAGGAAAGAGATTTTATAAAACGCTGTGAGAGACGACAGAAGAGCCGACGCCTCTTTGGAGAAATCTAACATGTTTCCCCCCCAGAAGAAGAAGAAGACGAAGAAGCCAGCGAGTGTGAAGCTGCTGTGTCGTGCAGGTGGACTCTATATTTGACTGTGGATAAGGAACACACACATCCAGACAAACACACACTCCCAGGGAGCTCTCTCTGGTATAAATGTTGACATGATGGGGAGATTATCAGTAATGACCTCTCACAGTCAGACACCTGAGCCTCTGAAGTCCCCGGGGGGCCGGGTAGGGAAACAGGAGCCATCGCCACGTGTTCAATATTCACGGCAGGCACCCTGTGGCATTGTGGGAAGGTGTCAGTGGTGTTTGATTGATGGACAGCTGGGGTTGGACGCACCGTCCCGTGGTGTCTTTCACGTCTGTCACATTCTATTTGAGTGTAGCTGCTCTGGGTGTTAGGCTGCAGCTCACGTCGCCTGCAATTCTCCACACATTATTATCCCACATGTTGGTAATGTAATCACGGGGAGGATACATACATGGTTTCACACACACTCTACGACACAGAGTCATTACCACAAACCTATGAATTCATTTATCAGGTGAAAGGAGCCCAGACTGCAGTGGCTGTGGTGGTGTGTGTGTGTGTGTGTGAGTGCGTGTGGGGGGGAGATGGAGAGTAAGAGAGAGGGAGGAAGGCTGACGGATCTGAATCACTGTTACGCACTTTAAGGTAAGATGATATGAGAAGAAAAGAGGGGTAGAGAAAGAGCCAAGAGGAGGGGGGGGGGGGAGAGAGAGAGAGAGAGAGAGAGAGAGAGAGAGAGAGAGAGAGAGAGAGAGAGAGGGGGGAGAAGGAGAGAGAGAGATTGCTATGTAAATGTAGTCACCTTCAGAGAAGAAGAACTGGTGATTAGACTTACATTTCCACACAGAGAACGACACACACGCACACACACACACGCACATACGCACACACACACACACACACACTGCCAATTATACTACATTAACAACTACTTTGCACCTGTAAATATTAGGCATCTCAGATTTAATTAACACCCCTTGCTCACACCTCATCATGTTGCCACACACACACACACACACACACACACACACACACCCCTGAAGTATCTCAAAGTACTCCGCCGGCCTGCGTTCCGTCTCTTAACACATCTTCAGGTTAAAGGGTCAAAGTTCGTCCCCTGTGATCTCCCCCTCTGGTATAATTGTGTCCTGCCTTTGTAGACGGGACACGGCTGTCCCACACCTGTTGCACCTGTCCACTGGGTGCCCTCAGCGAGTTCAGGCTCAGCAGCCACCTGCACGCACAGCTGCTTCCCTTTAGCTAATTAGTGCGCCCGGTAAAGACGCCACTTTGCCTCATTTGTCTGATTGTGCGAATTTGCCTTTGTGTGCTCGTCTTCCCCTTGTCCCCTTGTCTCCTTGTCCGCTACTTGTTCCTTGTTACCCGGGTGATTACCTGTATCTGACATGCCTGCCTGCCAATGTCAAAGTAATTGTATGTGTGAGGCGCAAGTATGACACAATGTTGGAGCATAAACAGGCTGAGAGGACGCGTTCACACTGGAAACGTGTCAGAACGAACAACACACTCCTCAGAAACGGGCAGAAAAGCAACACAACTCCGGGAATTTACAAAAGACAAACTTAATAAACCGTACAAGCATTTCTATTAGTCTTTGTTAATATTCCATTCCAACACGCCGGCCCTTTCTCTGCATGAACATACAGAGGAATATAACCTCTCCAACGTGTCAGGTGTGTGTGATTAAGCACTATAATTATGTTTTGCTATAATGTAATCACGATTCATCACGGCAGCCTTAGTCAATGCAGACTTAAAGAGCAGCGTGCCCTCTGTGACAGTAGATTATAGTGTGTGTTTTGCCAAGATGAACGCTCTCGGTAATGGAGGTCAATGAAGCCTCTATAATGGGGCCCAGGCCTTCAGTCGCCAGTTGGAATTAAAAGTAACATGTTTGCATTGCTGACTATTATCCTAAAGTGGGTCAGTTCAGCTGTGTGTGTGTGTGTGTGTGGAATCTAAATGTGGGGTAGAGAAGCCGGCTGACTTCCCCTCCTCTTGTTTCCCTGTAGGGGGGAGTGTTTTTGGTCATACGTGCTAAAATGTGCGAGTGGAAAGCTTTCCTCCCGAACAAAACAGACAATTGATTTCAGCTCAGAGGCAAATCTCTGGCGGTGCTTGCGAGGCTAGCCCAGGAAGTTTGAAATCCCCGCTCGGCTCAAGCGGAGCATGCTGAGAAACACAAACCCAGGAGCCCTTTTTACAAAGACGGAGCCGCGGAGGATTACAGGACGCTTTGAATTTCAAACACAAACATTTGAATAGGAGCAGAGCCGGCGAAGAGGAGGCAGAAGAAAGAGTCAATAATCAAAGACAAGCGGGACGTTCATTTACAGACGAGTGTGAGCTATCATCATCACACACAAGTACACTCTCCCTGTCACACTCCATGTAGTCTGCCGGCGTCTCTCGCTCTTTAAGAGACCTCTAACTGGGTTTATTAAAACCTCTCTGAAATGAAGAGCCGCAATGAGCCGCTTACTGAGGGATGTTCTCTCCTGTAAAGGTTAATAAGTTACTGCCACATAATTATGCATCTCCAATGAGGAAGACTGCATCTGTAACGGCCTACTAAAATGTGTGTGTGTTTCGCTCTTACACACACTCTCTCACACACACACACACACACACACACACACACACACATTGAACAGCCTGGCATAACAATCCCTCCGACAGACAGTCTTCTTAATGAATGTAATATGATTTGGCGTGATAATAACTTTACAAAACTTGAGAAATATGTTCGGTAAAAACTCTGCTTATGAAGTGATTATTCTATTAGCACAGTGTGTCCACTTGATTTAAGAAAATTCCACGAAACAAATTGATTTTCATCAGGAACAAGATTATATATTATAATTAATAAAACATGGTTATAAGTACATGCTTAATACGTGCCAGGGTAATGGAGGCTCATTCATAAAGCTTCTCTGGTGTTAAAGAGCCGCTGTGAGATTACACACACGGCGTTCCGGGTGAAAGCCAATAAAAGGTGGCTTGTTAATGAACTGCAGCATTAAAGTCACTCTTTAAACTCATTTTCTGCTGATGTCACATCAGCAAAGAAAGCTGTCATTTTCTGCTTTAAGGCGCTGCGATTCAACCTCCTGAGACCGGGACATTGTGTCATTTTGAGTGCATTTGTATCGGGTGTCTGTCTGAGTGTGTGTGTGTGTGTGTGACATCCCTAGTCTCCCCCTATGGCCTACCGTAGGACGCAGGAGTAGAGGCCCACATCCTGAAGGTCGGCAGGCCTGAACCAGATGGCGTCCTCTTCCTTGCTCATGCGAACGCCGTCGAACGTGATTGGCTCCTCAAAGTCGCTGTGTCCGTGTCCGGAGCTGCGGTACCACATGAGGCTGAGGCCCACGCTCTGCGCCTGGCTGTAGTTGGCCCGGATGTAACCGAAGAAAAGAGCGCACTTTAGCCGCACCGGCTCACCCTGCAGCACCCGGTA
This sequence comes from Genypterus blacodes, assembly GCF_046128005.1. Taxonomy (NCBI): domain Eukaryota; kingdom Metazoa; phylum Chordata; class Actinopteri; order Ophidiiformes; family Ophidiidae; genus Genypterus; species Genypterus blacodes. The sequence goes on along the minus strand of NW_027467013.1, from coordinate 3,961,130 downwards.
CTTCAGGTAGTCCACTGACCAATCAGTGCAGCCGTCCACTACGGAAGAAGAGAGGGACAGAGACAGAGACATTCATCAACACTTTACAGGCAGTGAGGACGAAGAAGCTCACAGCAGATAAGATCACCAACCTCTTACGCAACAATATTTCTCTGGTTCGATGGAAAACCCGATCCTAAATTCAGCTTGTTAGTAATGAATCACTAAACTTTGTGTTTTATAATCTGCTGCATGAATATTCCTGCACTGTGCCTACAGAATATATATTTATGCTTCTTACTGTATTTGAGCTTCTGCAATACTGCATTTTTACTGTACTATTTTTATCTCTCCTCTCCTCTCCTCTCCTCCCCTCTCTCCTCTACTCTCCTCTCTCCTCTCCTTTCCTCTCCCCTCCTCTCCTCTCTGCAGAGCCAGCTCAGATGCTCTTCAGCAATATCCAAACCGACACACACACACCCACTCTGACATTTGGGAATGAACAGTAAAATATCCATAAATGACGTCGGCCTCCTTCAAGTGCCGAGGACGAACACAACGCCACTGCCAAGTCCAGTCTATGAAGTGGGACTGTGCCTACATCTGCAGCTGTTGATGCTCAGCCTGACGACCCTATGGATGCCATGACTCCACCCCATGCTAACAGCGATGTAATACAGGGAGGCAGTGGCTCAGTGGGTAGTGCTTCCGCTTGGGAACCGGAGGGTTGCCGGTTCGAGCCCCTGCCGAGGTGCCCCTGAGCAAGGCACCGAACCCTCAATTGCTCCCCCCTCTGCGAAGGGTGGTAATGTAATGTAAGTCGCTTTGGATAAAAGCATCTGCCAAATGATTGTAATGTAATGTAATGTAATGTAATACTCCATCTTTAATCGTACACATTGTGTTGGTCAGGGTTGCATAGTAAAGGAGAGACAAGACAAGAGAGAACAAGCATTTCCTATTTCCTTTTATTCCTCTCCATCACTGACCACAGCAGTTTGCCCGGGCAGCTTCACACACACACACACACACCAGCGACGCACCGACTCACTAACGCAGCCAATTGCTCAGAAAGTTTGTGAAATCACGACACGGGAAAATACCTTCTAAAAGAGCTTTATGCCAACGGAAGCAAAGCCCGTCTGACCCACGATGGCACAGCAAGGAAACGTACAAAACAAACAAAGGAGTCACTTACAGTAGGACACGACACGTTGCTGGCTGTAAAGACTCCTCTGTCAGGCCTGGACTGAAATAACCTGGCCTAGATCTCCAACTGGGTTAGTGTGCACGCCACGGCTGAAGGGGAGCAGACAAAAGCTACCTCCGCTCCCGTGCTAACACACTGACACAATGAAGAAAAGTCAGGCAGATCGCAGGCCGGCTGAGAGGAGTCAGAGGACCCCCAGCCCCCTGCCCCCCCCCCCCCTCAGGCACACTGGTCCGCTCTAGCTCCCGACACAGACTGCTCTCTTAATCCCCAAAGAGACTGAAGGTTAAACTACAGCCAGCTATCAGTTTCTTACTAATTAGCCGCCATTTGTTTATCCGGAAGGTGTGTGTGTGTGTGTGTGTGTGTGCGTGCGTGTGTGTGTTTGGGTGTACATCTGTGCACGCGTAAGAGACAGAGAGAGAGAGAGAGAGAGAGAGAATTGGTGATGTTGTGGCGAGATAAAGTAATAAGATCCCTGCTGTGTGCCAGTGTGTGTGTGAGTGATACAGAGCCTCACAGGGACAGACATGCTTCTAATTAATACTCTTAATTACCAGGGAAAGGAATGTGTCTTTGCGTGTGCGTGTGTGTGTGTGTGTGTGTGTGTGTGTGCATCCCCTATACGAATGGTGCGTCTAATTATTTCTGTTAATTACCAGCAGGCTAAGCTACTAAAGTGTGTGTGTGTGCTTGTTTTTGAGTGTAACAGAAACAGAAAGGAGAAACGGGGGCAGGGAGGGGCTGGGGGAGGAGGAGGAGGAGGAGGAGGAGGGTGAGGGGGGTGCTGTCTAATTAACACTCCCAATGATGAAAGCTCCCAAAATGCACACAGGCACACACACACACACACACACGCATGCTCACAACCCTGGAATCTGATGGTGCATCTGTTCTGCATCGCACTGCTGATCGCTATGGTTACATTTACAAGTGACCCATTTACTGTCAAACATTAAATACATAAAGGTAAAAAACATCCACAGTGATCGGATCTCTTCAGACTCCTTTCCTGGCCACGTGTGTGAACCTTTTTGGATATCTTGAATTTCCTCCCTATTCCTCCCTTGCATGGAATGATGACTCCTCTTCTTCTTCTTCTTCATCTGCACTGGAATGACAGCCATGGCCAAACCTGGACACCCTGTTATTGTAAACGCAGCCTCTTATGCTTTTATCATGGCAGACTAGTTTTACATAATCATGGTTTGCTCATTGACGTGGCGGTGAATTCACATTTAAACACTGAGCAGCGACTCTTCTTCTTCTCTTCTTCTCTCTCTACAGCTGACATCAATCGACTAACCAGCTGTGTCACCGTCGGCTCCACGCCGGCTTTACGCTATTTACTCTCCGCAAATCTAAACAAAGTCACCCCTGCCTTCTCACTCCCACTTTCTATCCCTGCACTACCTGCCACATCAAAAACTCTTTATTCTAATGCATCTGTATGCTAATGCACAACAGAACAGCCATTTCATTCATCACTGTCGTTTGCTTTCCGCTGTGCAAAGTACAGCAGACGTGTACAGTCAGAGAGGCGGCCAAACATTCCCCCCGCTGCACAAACCAAACTGCAGATGCGTGAGAGAGGAGAACATGTACAGCATGTACACACACACACACACACACACACACACACACACACACACACACACACACACACACACACACACACACACACACACACACACACACACACACACACACACACACACACACACACACACACACACACACACACACACACACACACACACACACACACACACACACACACACACAGGCCTGATCCAGCTCCCCGATGGGACTTGTATAATGCGGTGGCCTTTTGCGGTGAAACCATATTTACGTCTGAAACTCAAAACGGTTTTATCAACTCAATTAGAGGCTGACATTTCTCACCTCCACATGCTGGGCAGAAAAATCGATGCTCCGCTCAGGAATACTGCAGTCCCCACCTTTCACTCTCCCTGCTGACAGCACACACACACACACACACACTCACTCACTCACTCACTCACTCACTCACTCACTCAGCTCACACACACACACACACACTCTCGCACACACTCTCTCACGCAGCATCTCGCCCTCTCTCCCTCCCACATCATGGCGTACACACTGATTCTGTTGGGGCGTTTAAGCACACGCTGTAATATCTGTCTCCAGATGGCCTCCTTCCCACATGGCTCTGACTGACTGACGCCCTCTGCTCCACTCCAGCTCACTGCGGCGCCTCCGGCCCGCCAGCGACACTACTACTTCTTCTTCTTCTGCGTAGCTTTAAGTGCTGCCGTCACTTCCTGCTGCTGTTACCCCGTATGACCAGACGCTGCATGGAGCGAGGGTACGGCTGAGTGTAGGGCAGAGAGGTAGGGACGGGGCGAGCAAACAGCAAGGAGAGAATGTCAAGATACAGCAGAGAGAGAGAGAGTGTGTGTGTGTGTGTCACAGAAACCTTATTACACTCTGTCTCTAGGCAGAGCAGGAGCCTGTCCATCTTTGTGTGACACTAAACCAAGGCAATAAATACAGACCCCTGAGCTAGAATAAATTTACCCACACACTCCCACATACACACTTGCAGAGTCGCACACAAACAAGCAAAATAGCTGCACACAAATCCCACCCCCCGCCCCTCCCCCCAACACACACACACACACACACACACACACACACCATCATGTGTGGGCTACATGTCAATGAAGTCAACTCCTGCTTTTCTCTCCTCTATAATCAAATTCCCATTATCTTTTCATAACAGTAGATCACTCCATGCCCCTCCCCCTCCCTTTCTCTCGCTCTCGCTCTCGCTCTCCCCCTCCCATCCTCTCATTGCAAAACCGCTCCCCTAATGAAGTGTAATTATCAGATGTTGGGTGGGCGTCGGGGTCCCTCGCAGGGCAGGAAGACGCTCCGTGATCTATATGTGGATAAAGACTCTTAATAACTTTCTGCTCCTCTCTCTCTCCTCTCTCTCTCTCTCTCCGCCGCCTCCCTCCCCCCCTCCCTGACGTCCGCCCACTCCACGTGCAGCGTCTCCATTTCTCCTCCCTCGCCCCGCTCGTACCGGCTCCGCTCTGCCCGTCACTCCACCTCCATGGTCTCATGAATACAACACTCAGCTTAGTACCGGGAACAACAATCGCACACAACACAACTGGTAAAATGACACTCTTTGGATTTGTACTGCGGATCTGCATGGCTTCCTGGTCCTAGAAGCGTGTGTGTGTGTGAGTGTGTGTGTGTGTGTGTGTGTGTGTGTGTGTGTGTGTGTGTGTGTGTGTGTGTGTGCTGTGAGCTGAGAGCTGTGCTGACCCCTCCAGGTAATTGTGCAGAATATGTAGTGTATGGTTCACTGCTCCAGTAAGCCTTGGGACAGGATAAAGCACAGCGCTGATGCTCTCTTGGCAAATTGCACATGATTCTCCTGTGCTGCACACACACACACACACACACACTGCTATTGTACAGCAGCAGCAGCAGTCATTTCCCTTTATGTGCCTGCCAATGTGTCTATGCATGTGTGTATGTGTGTGTGTTTGTACAATATACCAGAAGTGTAAATACTGTAAAGAATTAACAGTCGTCTGCTGTGTTTACTGGTTCACCAAATCAGCTGCAGCTCATGAATCCCAGGCTGGACAGACGCTGTGTTGTTGTTGTTTACATGCAGAGCTTCCACTGGTAATTAGACAGAGAGACTCATCTGAACAGAAACGCACCGTTAACTACCTCAAAATTAAACCGTTTGTGTCATAAAACCCTTAAAAGGAGATGTTTTAAGGTGTCTTCTGAGTCACGTCTACCCTCCATGTCCATCTGTCTGTCCATCTCTAACTAGAGGCCTGTGGTCCGGTGTTGGATTCAGTTATGGATCCGTACTGTGCCTGATCTAAACGCATACAAGACGTTACATTCTCAATTAGATCTCATATCAAGGGAGCTGTCAGTTAGTTAGTTCGATTCCATTCTAATAAAGACAGAAAGAAATTAAATTAAATATAAGCAGAAACATCTCCAGGTAGTAGGAATGAAGGATGAAGGCTCACAGGCTGATGTTTACTTCCAGTGTGTCACTCTGTAGAGGTTATGTGTGACAGGTTATGGGATTCTCTCACATTAAAGATACTCCTGCAGAATCTTACACATAAATTACCTCTGCTGTGTATCAATGAAGAGCAACATCAACATAATGCAAATGAGCAAAGGAGCCATTCCATTATATTGATGAGGCGGTGAAACGGCAGATTGATGAGATTGAAGGAACCATTATGATTAAACTCAAATAACACAAACCAATAAAGGCCATGCTGCACAAAAACTGCTGAATGATGAATCTGAATCATTCTAATGAATCTGCAGACCTCAATACTTCCTCCTGCACAGATTACATCACACAGAAATCACCAATGTGAACACTGTAGTGATTTGGACTTCCTTGTGGCTCATCCTCTGGGGAACATGATTGTACCCATCAGTGTTTGATATTTCTTGTATAGAGATGGGAAGTTTGTCCCGGTCCTATTTCATGGACACTTTCCTCCATGTTTACTATCCTGAGTCCGATGTTTCATCCTCTGAGGAGCTTCAATCTCCTCAGTAAATGTCACCACAATCTATGACATCTATTTCATGTGCAAGTAGGACTGTGTGAGGGAAAAGTTTGGCAATTCATCGCCAGGCTGTCTTATATCAATCAGTACAGTGACATACCAACCTAGAGTCACATTCACACACAACACCTACTGATGCTACTTTCTGTCTTAGAAGGACAGGGCGGTCAGAGACAGACAGAGAGAGAGAGAGAGAGGGAGGGAGAGATAGAGAGAGAGAGAGAGAGAGAGAGAGAGAGAGAGAGAGAGAGAGAGAGAGAGAGAGTGAGAGTGAGACAAAGGGACAGAGAGACAGAGGGACAGAGGCAGAGAGAGTGAGAAAGAAGGACACAGGCAGAGAGAGAGAGAGAGAGACAGAGGGACACAGGCAAAGGGAGAGAGAGAGAGAGAGACAGAAGGACAGAGGCAGAGAGCGGTGAGAGTGTGATGGGATGAGATGTGAAGGCTACATATGCAGAGCAAACAGGCAGTATGTCTGGCAGGCCTGCTGCCACACAGCTACCCAACGACACAATCCCCAGCTGAAGCTCCCGATGCCAGACTTGGGCCGAGGCCAGCGTCTCCTTACTGCCATCTCTATTGTAGCCCGAACTTGGCTGCTTTTGCTGACTGCTCAAGTAGGTAGGGAGTCATTCTCCCTGCATTGGGTTTGTGTGAAGCCCCCCTTATCTGGTCTCCTTCTCCTCCTCCTCCTCCTGGCTTCCTTAACCACAACCCGGAACCGTTCCCTACAATTTACGTCCAATATTCCCGCTGCCTCCTGCTCGGCTCACACACACACACACACACACACAGACAGACTCTCCTCCTCGCATGTTTGCACCCCGTATTTTCATTTTCCTGTAGATCCCCTTATTATTTCCTCTTCCTGTGCTTATTTGCGGCGCAGAGTAAATTAGGCTGTAATGTGCAGCACAGTTACATTAAACTAGCGAGCCGCCACCTGACGACCACAGGAAGGAGACAGGAACAATGGAGAGATGAAGTGAATCTGAGAGTCATTTCTGCCAGTAGATCTGCATTTGCATACATATTGGCAAAGTAATTTTCAAAGGCAATATGAAGCTTTGAGAGATAGACCAAAGCTTCAGAAAAAAATACATAATGCTCCAAATGGAAGAAAATCCTCAACAATAAGATTTACCCCTGAGAACGTGGGGAGGTGTTTCAAAGGAAACTGCATTACTGTAATACAACAAAAGCAACAATGGCGACAATTACTGCAGAAACAAATCACTTGGTGTCCGGATGTGTGTGTGTGTGTGTTTGTTATTTTATTTAAGTCCTCCCCCCCATACACACACACGCACACAAAAGTAGTCTAGGCACACGTGGCACTGTCAAGGTCGCCTGAAGGTGGTGCTGCAGTTTTCCAATGTCTTACAAAGAAACGGGAGTGGATTTTGTTGCCCTTGACCAAGTTCAGCCCAACTCAGCTCAGATCCTTTTAATAACTCTGCAATTGACTTCAAATTAACCAGAACCTGTTATAGAACAGAAATTTCCCCTGTTGTGTGAGAAAGGGTGTCAGTGAGACATTAGCTTTTTGACTCTCTCTCTCCCTCTCTCTCGATCTCTCTCTCTGTCTGTCTCGCTCTCATCCTTCCTTTCTTTCTCTTCACGATAAAGGGCTCTATTTTTTGAAGAGAACAGAAAGCTTGTCAGGCCTTGACCAGCTGGAGAAAGTCATTTGAGGCCCAAACTGATGCGCTTTGGACTCTCAATTGTATCTCTCCACACCCGGCGGGGGCAGGGTGGAGGGAGATGTGCTGGCTGGGACATTGTTCCTCTTAAACGGTTCTTTATTTCACGGGTGAAGTTGTGAAATGAGCAGCGCGGCTGAACAGGCGGAGGACACCCAAGCGTAAAATAGAACACTGAGAAACAGCAGCCCCTAATATCTCGGACAACTAAAATGTCCACCGCTCTCCTACATCAGGCGCAGGTTTACTGGCAATGAAACACATGCAAATAAAAGAAGCTTTAAGCTGTAAAATCAACTCTCAGTGTGAAATCCATTCATCATGCTGTTGGGGGTGCAGGCAGGCGACACGGACATGAATCCACATGCGGAGCAAAGCACCTTGGACCATGACGGAGAGGGAAAAGTTGCTCCAAGCCCGGATCCCCAAACGTAAAAAGACATGTTTGTGCATTAGAAAGCAGACACAGTGGCTCTGATTCCATCTGTGCAGCTGGACGTCTACTGTACAATGCAGCTTTCAAATGCCACTTCTGTTTCTCTCAGCATGTGTGTGTTCTTGTGTGTGTGTGTGTGTGTGTGTGTGTGTTTTGGCACCCTGCATTGTGCAGATGTGATCCATGAGATTCAGGCTGACTTGTCACTCTGCTAATCTCCCCCAGTAGAGATACAGCTTGGAGAATGTCAACCAAACATTCTGAATTGTGTTTACACTCGCTGCAGGATCTATCACCTCTAATTTGACAAGTCATTATCAAGCCCGCTCCTGTCCCGCTTCCCTCCCTCTCCTGCTCGCTCCCACGCAAGGGGGAAAAAAAGGGAAAAGGAGGAGAAGGAGCGGCAAGGAAACACAACATTACACACACAGCGATGCTCTGTAGACGCACAATCTGACGCTCCATCGAGGCCCAAACAAACGTGGCAAATACTTCCTGGATTTGTCTCCAAATTCTACATCAAATTCTTTTAATGCCTCACTCTGAGATTTAATCCACCAGATTTTAATCTTTGTCCCAGTTCTGCACCCACTGACATTGTATTTCCTTGTATTACTTTAAAAGAAATTCGAAAAAACTTTATCAAAAAGAATGGGAAACACTCCTCACTTGCAAAATTGGTTCATAACTTTCGAAGTAATCCTGTGAAAAAGTCAAATAAACAAGTGAGGGGTGAAAACATAATCTCCTAGGCCGAGGTGATAATCCACTAATCCAAACACATCCAAACAGTACAACCGGGAGGATTAGTTAAATTAATTAACTAAGGAACATTTTCTCTACATATCTCTGTTAAAAAGAGGCGTTGCATGTTTAGAGAAGGACTAAGAGCCAAGCAGGCAGAACCTTGGATGAAACCGGCGCCCCATTAATCAAAAATAGGTAAAATCTTTTTTTATGTCTGGGAGCTAAAACAAGCTGTCACTTTGCTAAATGGACGCTCGTCGGCGGTACAAGAAAGTCATTCTTCATTAGAATCTCAAATCTAGTGTGTTAAATGATCAGTCAATGAGGATTACTCTTAAGAGTGTGTGTGTGTGTGTGTGTGTGTGAGAAACGGTGCAGGCCTGTGAAAGCATTATTGTATGGAAACTCTTCAAGATGGAAACGTCCCCAGAGTTAATCATATGTTAATAGTGTGTTTCATCATCTTCTCCTGAGCCCTGCTGCTAGCCTGATGAGTGATAGAGACAGGAATGAGATGGAACGCCATGGAGAGAATGATTCATTCAACAGCGAGGGGCAAATCAGAGTGGAATAGTCGGAGCAACGTGTGAAAGTTTGATCAATCAAGCAAGTTTGTGTGAGAGGACGCGGAGATTTGATGGAAACAGCTTGAAAGGCCAAACTGTCAAACATCAAACAGGTACATCAAGAGCTGCCAATAATCACAATATTCCACCCAACCACATGTCAATCAAATTAAAATAACTGGATTAGCCAAGAAGACACGTTCCCTCTGTTATCTGTACACACACACACACACACACACACACACACACACACACACACACACACACACACACACACACACACACACACACACACACACACACACACACACAGAGAGAGCTTCCTTTAGTCTCTTGTTCTGCTCACCGCTTGTTTCCTGTAACGTTGAAGGAAGTCATAAATTCGTTGCTTCTTGTTTGCAATGACACGACTTCAGTCTGCCTGTCAGAGGCTCCGCCCCCCTGCTGCCCTGTGCAGGATGAGTGTGTACAGAGAATGCATGGATGTGTGGGAGACGCTTACATCTGCACTGGGTACAGGGTGCTGAATATGACATGTGACGGTAAATGGAGGTGAAGGGACAAGATTGACAACTTGGGGGGGAGGGGGGGAGAGAGAGAAAGAGAGAGAGACTAGGCTAGAGGAGTTAATGACACCACTGCCCTAGGCATGGACTGAGGCACCATGGTCATGAACACACACACACACACACACACACACACACACACACACACACACACACACACACACACACACACACACACACACACACACACACACACACACACACACACACACACACACACACACACACACTTCTCACTGGCAACCCCTCTAATGATATCAAACTGTTAGGAGCACCTTCCACCCCGCCAGATGCTTCCTCTCCTAAATCCTCATCGCTAAAACCTCTTATTACTTTGTCCACGTTCTTCTCCTCTGATCGCCCTTTCTGTCCACCCCCACCTTCCCCTCTCCCTCTCTCTCTCTCTCTCTCTCTCTGTGTGTCGCCCTAACATTCGCCTGCTTTCCCTCTCACTTTGCTTGTCTCATTGTTTGAGATGGCAGCAGCATGGTAACAAGGTCAGAGATCCACAGAGAGCGTCCAATTATGTAATAAGACGGAGCTCTCACAGAAGCCAGTGGAGTTCAGTAGCACATGCCCGCTCACACACACACACACATACACACACATACACAAACACACACATTAAAGAACACAAACAGTGTTTCGAGAGCAGATAGTAACCGAGAAGACATGGGGGGGGGACAGAGGAAGAGCTGAAATGGAAATCAAACAACAGGAAAATGAAAAATGTGTGTGCACGGGCACGTATGGAAAGGCTACTGTGTGTGTGTGTGTGTGTGTGTGTGTGTATTAAATAGTGTATGTGCATTACACGTCTTGTACTGGAGGAGGTGGGGCGAGGGGGGGGGGGGGGGGGGGGGGGGGGGGTGGGTGGATAAATGAGCAAGTGATGAAGATGAAAGAACATTTTCAATTAAGATGAATATGAAGCCTGGCTCATTAATATTGCAGAAACCATTACCCCCATTACGACAGTGCCCCAGTTTAAAGACGGCGCGGATGTGCACACGTGTTTGCTCGCCGCGATCTCTCCGCTCGCGCATGAACAAACACGGGTAAGTAAAAGGGATTCCTCAAGTGATTTCATGCCAATAGGTCAGCCCGTTTAATGGGGAGAGGAAAAAAAGCTTTACAGGCTCTAAGAGACCCGAGCGTGTGTGTGTGCGTGCGGGTGTGTGTGTGTGCGTGTGTGCGAGCACAATAGTGAGTAGAGGCAAATGTAGAAGCCGACAGAGAATAAGAGATAGACAGAATTCCGATGCATCCCTCTAAATTATTAATGGCTGGAGATTCTTGTCCCTGATTCTGGATCCAATTAAAGCTGTGGGCTAAATGAACGAGCTCATGGTGCTGAGGAGAGACAGGAGCTGCAGAGAGAGAGAGAGAGGGAGAGAGAGAGGGAGAGAGAGAGAGAGAGAGGGCGACTGGCTGATTCCATCCTCCATGCTCCTTAAACCCACCGATAACATACAGCAGCCATTATATATGCAGCAGGGTTGAATACACACACACACACACACACACAGTCACACACACACTCTCCCGCCCTCTATCCACTAAAATCTCAACGTCCCGTGCTGATTAGTCGTTCACGTGCAGACAATATAAACGACTCCCTACGTTTAATGCAGCAGTCAACGCCGGGCATTAACCTGCTCGCCAGGCTTTAAAACAATCCCTTTTACATCTCACGCTGCTGAATTATTCAACCGCTCGCCAACAAGGAGCCGCACAGCAAAAAGAAACGGGGCCTTTGGGTGGGCTAGGCTAAGATGGACGACGCAGGGCGGACGCCGTCTCTGGCTCTCCCTCCCTCCCTCCTCCTCCTCCTCCTCCTCCGGTGGTGCAGTGTTGCCTCACAAACAGCCGGGAACCAAAGTGGGGAAGAGCGATTAAAGTGGATTTAAAAAGAGGAATTAAGTAAACGGGTGAAGAAGAAATGATATGAATTCATTTCCCCCTCCGTCCCTTACTTTCTCTCCGCTCCCTCGGTTTGGGGATGCAGCAGCTTTTTAATAGGAATTAGCAGCTTTTGGTTGTGATAGTGATTGACTATGAGTCCCCTGGGTCGGTCTGCTCATTGTTACAGGGCCGTGTTAATCTACTGTAATCCTCCCACTGCTGCAGGCCCCTGAAAAGAAAACCCACCACACACACACACACACACCCACACACCCACACACACACGCCGTACATACATACACATCATCGCAGAGAAATGGAGTCATGAAGTCGTACTGAAGCCAAATGACTGCAATTTCTGAAGTCCATTGTTATTTGCCATTAAATCCGTTCCCAGTCTAATGATTGAACGTTTAGGAAACCTCGCTGCTCTCTCTGTTCCCACAGTAACGTGCTACATCTGCGCACGCCATCTCCAAAGTCTGCACAACACATGTCCAACCATGTGCCAGAGAGGGTCCCAAACACAAACACACACACACACACACCAGCTGGTTTCTTCCCCCAGCATCAGTCAGAGAGAGAGAAAGAGAGAGGGGAGGGGCTAATCTGGGATTTCAGCTGCCGGAGGGGCTTGGAACTGAAAACCTTCCCCTGGTCCTCCTTGGGAATTGTTTCGACGACGACGCTTTGCAACAACCGGTGTGTTTACATGCGTGTTAAAACTTTGATTACCCCCTGATTAAGAGGATAAGTACGCCACCTCCACATGCATTCTGGGCCGTGATTACGCAACACGCCGTCTATACCAGCGCTGAATCCTTCCACTGCATGCCAACCTGAATGAAAGTTGAGGGATCAATACTCAGAGCTCTGTTCCCGGTGCTTTGTGTGTGAATGTGATCTCCTCCCAGCGTCCGGCGTTCACCTTTCTCTGGACTTCACACATCTCGTGTTTTAGCTCTGGTGGCGTTTTAACAACCCTGAAATGTAACTCACAGAGGACGGTGACACTGTCAGACTAAATAAAAAAAAAGGCGGCGTTGTAAAAGTGTGCAGGGTAATAAAGCACACATGCCCTTGCCGCTTTGCTTCTTTTGTGCTTCTGTCGAGATGCAGAACCCCGAATATTTCTCCGTTGACCTCACGCTGCACCGGAGCCGAAGGCAGACGCAGTGTGAGGATAAAGAGAGAGCGTTAGATGAAGGATCAAAGCAGAGAAAAGGGAAAATATGGATGTAAATTGGCGAGACTTTCTTTCTCCTTGATGGACAGAGACAGAGACATGGAGGAGGCATTGTCTTAGTTGGGAGAATCGTCAAAGTACACACAACTATCTGAGCTCGGGATATCTCTTTGTGGCAGAATGGGAAATTCTGTACCATGTATAATGCAATTCAGTGCAGCAGTCTCACATACATGTGTGTGTACAGCTGCAGTACATGCATGTGGTTTCGCCAGGCTCTCCCTTTGACCTGGAGGACCTCGACCTTTCACAATCACAGCTGCACCCGAATAGCTTTGGAATTTCCCGGTTGCTGAGCTCAATGTGTCAAACCTCACGTCCCTGCGGTGGCGGCGGCGAGGGCGGATCTTTGCTGATTTGGTTTTTGAGGCCCTGGCTCGCATTACACTGCATCCATCCGTACAGAACCACAACCACACGGGACACACACACCCAGGTGGGCCGCCCTAATATGTCACTGACAATAATGAATGGCTAGAGTTCCTAACCCAACCCTGGGCCTGTTCTTTAGGCATCATGGAGCCAAACAATGACTTACACACAGATTGAATCAAATCTAAATCCAATCCATTACAGTAACACACATTGTAACGTATCGGTTAGCCCGGTGTGTAATCTGAAACAGACCTGCACAATGCTGCACAACGCATTTGTATCTATCAACACCAGACGTCTGCATCTAAGCCCCCAGACACACACACACACACACACACACACACACACACACACACACACACACACACACACACACACACACACACACACACACACACACACACACACACACACACACACACACACACACACACACACACACACACACACACACAGCTGCTCTCTCAGGCGTGTGCTTTATATACTATTTTCATATTTAAGCGCAGAGAGAGAGAGAGGCTCCTCTCCTCCTCTCCTCCTCCTCCTCCTCCTCTCCGGTGTTGCGGAAATAAATATTTTACACTGGAATCTAATTGCATTTTGTGGCCCAGAGCGCCCTGCCAGACAAACTGCAATAGTGCCGTAATGGCTACGGTCCTGACTGCTGCTGCAATACACTGAAGAATCAAGTATGATGGCACGCACACACACAGACACACACACGATGCCTCACAATCTGCTTTATGGCCTCAGCATCTGTGAAGCTCTGGCACATCTGTGTTTGGAGTCTGCACAGCGGCAGGCCGTCTCTCCTGGAGGTCTATAGGTTGCGTGCGTGTACGTACCGTGTGTGTGTGTGTGTGTGTATGCCGGGCTGCTTTCTTATTCAAAATAGGTCGATACAGAATATCTGAGAGAGTGTGTGAAGCACATAGTGGTGTCACAGGGGACTGAGCCCATCCACCCTCTGCCTATTGACCGGAATGTTGGCCTTGTGCATCCCACGCCAGAGGGTTTCGGGGGTTAATCCCAAGAAAACTCACACAGGCACACGACCCTGAGCAAACACAAGACACAAGTACATCTACATGCGTCTGTGGGGTTCTGTATTTCCGTCAGACACAAACACAGAGAGATAAGTATAATAATGCTGTTTGGGCCGCTGGCTGCAGAGATGATGGCCGCGTTGACGATCGACAGAAGCAGACTGAAAAAAAGGCCAAATCGATATCCCACTGCAGGGTCCGACCATCAAGCACTCACATGAGGGTTTGTCCCTCTAACCCCGTCCAGCACGGAGCACAGAAAAGCCCCATTAACCCCGGAGGCCCACCAGCAGACGGATCCCCGGCCCTCCCTTTTAATAAGATAAGCAGAATAAATGTCAGGGCGCGAGGTGGCCTTGGCTTTGTTCCTGTGCTCGCTCTCCATGAGGGCTGATGGAGACTGAAGAGAGCACAGAGCCCTAATGCAGGAGCCAGCATCTCCCTCACCACACACACACACACACACACACACACACCAGAGAGAGAGAGAGAGAGAGAGAGTGAGAGAGAACAGATGGTCACATAGTCAAACATCATTTTTTAAAGGTTGAGCTGTTATAACAAAGTAACAGTTAAGAGTCGTGGAGTGCAGGAACGCTGCAAACCTGCAGCAGGGCCCACACTTTTAGGATTACCCAGAATGCATGTGTCACAGGAGTGGGCTCTCTCTCTCTCCCTCTCAGAACTCTCACACACACACACACACACACACACACACACACACACACACACACACACACACACACACACACACACACACACACACACACACACACACACACACACACACACACACACACACAGTCGCTGGAATTCATTTACATATGAATTCATATGAGGGGAAATCAAATAAATAAAAGGACATCAGGGAAAAAATAATCCTGTTAAAGATCAAACAGCCCCCCTCCCCCTGCCCCCCCCCCCGGCCCCCCTTCCATATTTCTCCATTATACCTTCATTCATTTCCCTGCTCCTGACTTCCTCACTCTCCCTCCTCATCCTCTAGCCAAATACACCTTCACCTCCAATATACCAACTTTCTGCCGCCTCTATTCTCTTCATCCTCTTCATCCTCTTCCTCCCACCCCCTCTTCCCACATCCTCTATCTCTTTTTTCGATTTCATGGCCGGCCATATCTTTAATCTTGCCCTTCCCCCCTCTCCCCTCTCCAGCGTTCCCCCCTCCCCCTTTCCCCTCCAGTGCAGAACTAAATGGAGATTAATGAAGGGAGGAAGATGTGTCTGTCATCCAGACAGTCTGATGCAGCCACTGAAGTACTGGATCTATTCTAAACACACAGGGGAAGCCGACGCACTCGGGGGCAAAGCTCCAGATTAGGCCTCCTGGTTAGATCATTTTTAATAAACTAACCACGCCAGCGAACCTCGACGCTCCTCGTTCTCCCTCGCTCCTCTCATTTCCTCTCTAAAGTTTAAACCCCGACAACTGATGTCTGCGCGCTCGCTCCGACGCCAGTCAAACCGCTCCGATAAGCTCCGCGGGAAATTGGCTTGGTATTTTAGAGCTCTGTCCCCCCCCCCCCCGTATCGTGTCCCACCACTGCCGCCGCCCATTACGCCCTTGGTTAGAGGTCAAGCAGCTAATCTGCCATGCAAATGCAGGAGCGGTACAGTAAGGATGAGCGCGGGCGTGACGTCGACTCTCTGTGCTGCGGGGACACATTGAAGTGATACTGTGTGTGTGTGTGTGTGTGTGTGTGTGTGTGTGTGTGTGTGTGTGTGTCATAAGGGGGGAGGAGTGAAAAGGGCTTGAATTAAATAAAAGCAAACATTCTGATGATGAATTTACTCTAAAGGTAATTACAAGCATCAATTAAAGCCCATCCATAAACATGCCTGTGTTTTCCACATTAAACGCCACAATCAGCTGCTTACACACACACACAGAGCTCACACACTTACAGCCCCCACAGGCCTGTGCGGATTAACTACTGTTTATGTAACATATTCATCTATTGTGATCTCTCTCCCAGTATTTTGCCGGATGTCTTTTGAAGGTGGAGACGTCTCCCCCGGAGTCTTTCTGAAGGAGAGTGAACGGCAGCCAGGGGGGCACAGCGGGGGGGCCGGGGCTCATCTGCTGCCACCACTGGTGAAAAAGGAGTACAAAAGTGGCATCTTGGCACGAGACACTGGGACCGGTAGTTGAGTCGGCAGGAAGACGGCGCTGAGGCTGCGGCGGAGACGAGCCGGAGGAGAAGCGGCGCCGCCGGAGAAGCCGGAGCTAAAAACACATGAAAGCGTCTTCCCGGTCCTGCATCTGGTCCCTCAATCGGAACCAAACCAGAACAGCGAGGAGAGAGTTTGTAAGATAGAAAAGCTTTGACCTGAAATCAAAGACAGAGATTTTTTCTTTTATCAACGGCACAGCTGAGAGAGATAAGACGGTGACCTTCAAAGCTCCAGCGTGTGCAGGAGTTTGCGCCTGGAGGTGGAGGACGCCTAGGCTCTGTCCTTCTAACCCTCCACGTGTAATTAAAAGAGCCACACAGCCGGGGCCGTGGAGACGCCTCGCATCCAGCACACATAGCTCACAGCTCACAGCTCGCCTCTGGATTTGGGACAAAATAGCGTTTGATCCAGGCTGGAGGACAGAGATTTGACAGAACGTCTCAACTCGCCCTTGTGTCCCAGTCAGACTTCAGCCGCTGGAGGCCGCAGTGAACAAAACGCACATACGACAACAAAAAGGTCCTTGCATTAAAGAGTAGTCACTTAAAAACGACTAAGAGACCAATAAGCCCAATCTGAAGAGAAGACTCAAAATATCATCACAAAAACTGTAGAATAAGGTGGAGGCTTCATACAATTCAACGTGTCCATGTTCTTTGAGGACATAATTCTGGAGTTGTCAAGTACGTCTTGTATTTGTATCAAAACTGTTCGACTTTACGGAACAAATCCTAATTAGGTCACGCAGAAACTGCAATGTTTCAGCCTTCATGGTTCCACCTTAAACGCACACACGCGTTTTATTTATGCCCCTCCCCTTGTGTTCCCTCTTCAAGGCCTTCAAAATGTCACAGCAAGAATTTACATCATTAATTGCCACAGAGTGATCCCTCCCCCCTCCCTCCCCCCTCCCTCCCCCCTCTCTCCCCCTCCCTCCCCCCTCTCTCCCCCCTCCCTCCCCCACCGCTCTGCCTTTCTTCCTCTACACCCCTTCATCCTTCATCTTCCTGTAATCAGCCTCAGGTAACGCCTGTGTCAGGTTTTCCCTCTCCTGACTCTTACACGACAACTGCTGGGACCTTGAATCACACACACACAAGCGCACACACACACAGAGTGGAGAGTCTGCAGAAAGCAGGCATAAATCATTCAGCCTCTCTGCCCACAGTAACACACACACACACAACAGTACAGACGATTCCCCATTACAATGAAATGAGAGTGAAGTGATTTGTGTCATGAGAAGTGTAACATGTTACTGTTTCACCTTCACACACTGCATACACACACGCATACCAGCATCTGCTGTCTGAGCGGACGGAGCTCAGAGAAGAAATCACCTAGTGTGGCTTTAAGTCACCACAAAGAATCATTTAGTGAGGAGTGTGTGTGTGTGTGTGTGTGTGTGTGTGTGTTTGTGTGTCACATTAGTCCTCTATTGTGGTTGTGTGTCATCGTTGTGTGCAGGCAACCTTACAGCAGGTCTTTATTTTCATATTGGCTTCCAAATAATGAGTTTTAGCTGGGCTCTGCCAGCCGTTTCTCTGTTTCCCCTGATCTCAGCACTGCTGCTGGTGAGGCAGAGAGAGCTGGAGAGAGAGGAAGAGAGAGGAAGAGAGAGGAAGAGCCAAAACTACCAGAATAGAATCCAAGATCCAACAATAAATCTACACACCTTGGGAACGACTTTCTGCGTGATGACTCTATCCCACCACAGAGGAACCAGGAAGTCATTTTAATGCCCAACTTTGTGTGTGTGTGTGTGTGTGTGTGAGTGAGAGAGAGAGAGAGAGGGAGAGCAGGTGGGGGTGGGGTGGCTCGTCCGCAGCCCAGTGGAATTAGCGCCTCCTGCAGGCTTTGCGACACTCTTATCGCCGCCATCTGTTCTCAGAAAGGATCAACAAAGGCGAGGACTGCTCGCTTCACATCCCCAGCTTGTAGTTTTATGCATGAAAATACAGGACGAGCCGCTCTCCATTCAGCCACGGTGCTCAGGAGTGAATACAAATATGAGAGCTGAGTGTGCGTTAAATTATAAGAAGTCTCTTGAAATGTCATTAAAGCACTATTGTGCCTCTGGGGTAAATTGAGATTCTGAATGCAGAGAGAGGGAGAGGGAGAGGGGGAGAGGGGGAGAGAGGGAGAGGTAGAGAGAGAGAGAGGGAGAGGGAGAGGGAGAGAGAGGGGAAGAGAGAGGGAGGGAGAGGGAGGGAGAGGGGGAGAGAGAGAGAGAGAGAGAGAGAGAGAGAGCTGGGATGTTTGATGATTACTAAAAATGAAAATGTGTCCCGCCGTAAACGACAGCTTCTATCATCACATCCCTCTTCACCTTTGGAATCTACTGGATGTGCCTTCTGTGTGCATCATCGTCGTGCAGCCTCTCTGTCATTTCATCCATCACCTCTTTACAGTTTTGCTCCATTTTCCTGCCTTTCCCCTCACCTCTCCCTCGCTCTGTAACATTCCTGGTTTAAGCCTTAACACCCTTCACTTTACTTCCAGGGTTCCTCTTCTCCTTTACCTTGCTGGAATCGCCTTTCCTTCTATCCTCCTCCCTCCTTCTCCCCCTCCCCTCCTCCCCCACCTTTGATCCGCTGGGCTGAATTATTCCATTTTACCCCGGCTTTTAATTCTCTTGATTGAACCAATTACCTTCCGGCTGGATCAATGTGGGAAAGGTAATGATTTAAGTAGCTGCCGCATAAAGCCACATAACCACTTCCACTTGTGCAAACGGGAGAGAGGCGGAAGAAGGAGGGGAGGGGGAGGGAAGAGAGGAGGGAAGAGAGGAGGAAGAAAGCGCAAAGGAAGGCAGGAGGGAAATGAATATCCCCTATTTACCGCGACCGTGCATGATTCAGCATGTGCGTTTAAGAGCTCCATTCTGTGCCTCTACCTGCCGTAAGCTGCACTGTGAAAGAGGGGGGGGGGACAGACAGACTATGCAAAAGCCAGTTTCCGCAGGGATTATCTCAAATGTATGGGCCGTGTGGAAACTGGGTCACTCTGATCCCCCCCCCCCCCCCCTCTCTGAACGGTGCCGTCGTAGCAGAAAACCAATGAGTCTCTATCCCCTCAGAATCCCACAGTGCCGGACCCGGTTGTCATCACGATCCTCTCACGTGCCCCCCTAGCTCATAGAGCAGGCAACACTTGGCCTATTTGTAACACACACACACACACACCGACACACTCCCCCCCCCACCCCCTGCCCCCCTATCACGGCAACTTGTCATCTCCTGTTGAGTGAGCTGTCTCATCCTATTGGGTCTCCTCCCTTCAGTCTTCTATCCATTATTGATGTAATGGGGCTTTGTATCTAATACAGCCCTGCCAGAGACAAGCACTTCAGCCCAGAGGCGACCAGGGAAACAGGCCAGCGGCTCTGGGCTCTGGACCGGGCTTGGCTGGGGGGGGAGGAGGGAGGAGGGGAGCTGGCAGGTGATTATCTTGAACTTGGACTCATCCTGACACAGACAATTGTACCAAGTGGCGACTCCTCGTTCTCATTGTCAAACACAAAAGCTGCAAAAAAAGGCCAAACGGATAAAAGCCAGATGAGCTAATTACATCTGCTGCTGCTTCACACCAGCTAAACATTTAAAGGCATACACCACTTCTTCAGGGAGCGTCTTCATGCAGGATCCTCCTCCCTGCTGGCTTCAGTTAGGTGCTGCTCAGCCTGATGGTGGCGCTGTAATGACCATTTTTTATGCTTTAACATAGAATCTCAGTTATTTTCCTGGGTTTACCTTCATCCCCCTTATCAATAGAACAGGCCCAACCTCATTTTACTTAATGTTGTGTTGTAATTGCCCGCCAAAGTCAGTGGTCTTGTCAAAAACCTGTTCAACATGATCATTTAGACACAGAGTCCTAATTGGACGACTACTCAGCCTTGGCGGAGGTATGTGCTCTCTGAGTGCCTGCTTGTTTTTCAACCAAACGGTGTCAAAGAAAATGATGCAAATTCCGGATAATCAAAGCAGCTGTGTGAGTGTATTGTGCTCTAAAGAACAAGCAGTTCATTCGGTGGATGATTGTAGGTCAGATAGTTCCTGATGTGAATTTGCAGTGTGGTGAAGGAGCAGGAGCTCCTTCTCTAAACCTGAACTCACTCTGACTCATCAGCTCTCATTGGGCCTGGGAGGTAAACTGCTGTGGAATATGGAGAGAAACTAGCAGGACATTGTTTACAGTATTCAGGTATTACAGAGGATTAGCAGTGAAGGACAGGGGGGACTAAGGTCTGTCCCCAGGATGGAGCCACACTACATCAACCAATGAGCTGCCACCGGCCAATCCTCCTCTCATTAACACCGTTTTTAATTACTCAAAGCAAATGCAAAAGTGATTGACAGCAGCAATCAGTTTAGAGCTTCTGAGCCTCTGAGTCGATTCAACAAGTGGATTGTGGATAACACACACACACACACACACACACACGCGCACGCACGCACGCACGCACGCACGCACGCACGCACGCACGCACGCACGCACGCACGCACGCACGCACGCACGCACGCACGCACGCACGCACGCACGCACGAGTCCAATTTGTTGCCTTAGTTACAGGACAACATGTCAAATGTATCTTTACCTACTGAATTGCTCATTTTCTGTCCTTTCTGTGCTCATTTCTTCCATTTTTCCAGCTTTGTTTCCTCCCCTCGCCCCCTGCCTCACACTCTGCCCCGCTCCTCTCCCCCTCTTCCCCAGCTTGTCCCTCCTCTCCCTCGCAGCCACCGGCACCCAGATGGAGTAAATCCCTGTCATATTGTCACATTACAGGAGTTCAAATGCTAATGGCTGCACCGCTAATCCAGCTGCCGGCAGGCCTGGACGGTTGCCCGCAACAGCTGTGTCCTGCTCTGTCATGCCAACGACGGGACCCGGGGATCACAGCTACAGAGCGGTCAGGCTGGCGGTGGTGATGTGTGTGTGTGTGTGTGTGTGTGTGTGTGGGCGGGGGGGGGGTGGAGAGAGTTTCCTTGAGATTGGGTTAGAGCTGCAGAAAAAAGGGATGAGCGAAGGAGAACGGCGAAGGCTGATGCCTGGACTGGAGGGAGCAGAGGGGTCGCCCGGCTGCAGCAGAGGTCAGGGGGAAGAGATGGAGGGCGAATAAAGCAATAAAGGTGCGAAGGAACCTGAGATCAGGACAGAAGCGGCGTCTGTGCCTTAATGTGACACGGAGCAGTTTGATAGGACGAGTGAGAGGAATAAGGACTCAGCGGAGGAGAGCAGATGCAAACAGCACCTCACCCAGCCTCGGCACATAATTATGGTCATTACCGTCTCTTATCATCTGTCTGAAGTGGGATTCTTCCATTTGATGGGACGTCAGGGAACGCACTCGGGACCGTTTAGTGTTTGTTGTTGTGAAGTCGCTCCTCCATCCGTGCGAGTGAGGGGGGGGGGGGGGGGGGGGGGATTTGTGTGCCTATAATCAAAGTATAACACCACTTATCAAAAATTTAACGTGAATTAAAACCCTCCTCCTGTTCAATCAAACATCTGTCCATAAGCACCGGCCCCATTAGTGAGACGCACACACACACACGCTCCGTTCAGCTGCTCCAAAATCATTCCTCTCATTTCACTGAGATCCCGCTGTTGGATTATTGATGAATGGATCAATGAGAGGAGGGACTGAAGGCCTGCTGGGGGACAGGAGGGCTCTTTTGGGGGCGCTGGGGTGGGGGGGGGGGGGGGGGGGCGCCCCAGTGGAGCAGAGTCGTCCTTCACCTCTGCCCCTCCCCACATTACACTCTTTCACACTCCGCTCTCCTCGCCGTCCTCTCCCGCTCTTGTGATGGCGATGAGCTTTAGATGGGCGATGATACAAGTGTTTTTGCTTTGATACTAACAAACAGTGTGAGTGTGTGTGTGTGTGTGTGTGTGTGTGTGTGTGTGTGTGTGTGTGTGTGTGTGTGTGTGTGTGTGTGTGAGTGTTTGGGCTCTGTGCTGGTTGTGCTAAAGCAGGAAAATGTCCTGTCAACAGATGAATCAAAACCCCAGTACACGAGGCTGTGGGCTGAATTTCTCTCTAATTTGTCTCGAGGAGTGAAAACAAACTTAGAACAGAGCCGAAGAAATCAAATTCCAAGACTGAAACAGGAATATTAACCAAACGCCAGGAGACAGAAGCTCGCTAACTCTCATCGCTCAAATTGGCCTGATGGAAGACACAGACACACAGACACACACAGAGAGAGACACACACACACACACACACACACAGACACACAGACACACACTGCTCCCCACTGACAAACACGCAAACTCAATCTTCCAGTGTGTAAAGAGGGCCGACCTTTGACCTCGGCACTCAAACAGAGTGAAGTGCGGGGAGTGGATGCAGAGCCTGTGTTCGTGTGTGTGTGTGTGTGTGTGTGTGTGCTCAGCTCTTGTGCACACAGCGGCGCCCCCTCCTGCCTGTGTGTTGGCGCTGTTTACCTTTCATTAGACTAGGAGATGTGTCTATTACAGCCAAAGCCCCGGAGGAGCGGCAATCTTTGCTTTCCATCATCATTTAACACTCGGCCACCATTTGAGAACATAACTAGAGGACTCGGAGAGATAGAATAGCATCGCTGCGTTAGGTAAACAGACAAGCAACGCGTTCAGAGAGGCAGGAAATTGCGTAATTCCACATTTTCCCATTCTACACACTGCAGTAATGTCTGGCAACAGGGCCGAAACATCAGAACTGAATTCTTTATAGGTGCTTCTTCTGTCGTCCTTCAGGTCAGTGTGGAGTGAAAGGTACGTCTACAAAGATGGAGTGAAGAGGATTCTGACTGGATTCAGCTGCATAATCTGTTTAAAAGTGTCAATCTAAATTGATTTCACTCACATCATGGTTTTTTACGTGTTCCTTCCTTCTGATTTATTCATTGCCTCTTTGTTTCCTCTGATAAACAGAGTCTGCTCTGAGGGTGACGAGCTCATCTGTTGCCCGGCACCAACAAGTGGGAGAGAGAGACATTCCCAAGGCTCGGGAATAGAAAATGAAAATGAAAGGAAGTTTAGATAAAAAGAGGGAAACTTTTCCCGTTATTGTTTTGCTCTTTATTCCCGTTGTGAAGAGGAGGGGCCAGGAGGTCAGAGCGGTTGGGAATGTGCGCTTAGGGAAATGAAAGGGAGGTACGCCGTCCCACGATTGGCTGAGATCCCCAGAGCAGAAACGGCGAGGCTTGACGAAGCCCCAGAGGCTAATCCCACATTAGCATTCCAAAGGAACTGCTGGCTCTGTGGGGACTTAGGCAGACACGAATAGACGCCACACACACCAACATCAGCCCGGTCAACACATCCAACAACGCACGCACACACACACACACACACGCAGACGGGCACGGACATTTCACGCTCCCCTGGACGGACGTCTGAATAGGCGAGCGTCCCATTCAGAGAGCAGACGGAGCGACGGACGTCAAGAAGTGGACATCAACACAACCCAAACTCACACACACACACACACTGACTGCTCATACTGTAAACAGCAGAGCTATATTATATAAGACTTGCTTTCACACACACACATGCACGCACGCACGCACGCACGCACGCACGCACGCACGCACGCACGCACGCACGCACGCACGCACGCACGCACGCACACACACACACACACACACACACACACACACACACACACACACACACACACACACACACACACACACACACACACACACGGAAAGTGTGTGTGGTCCCTCTAGTCCATTGTTGGCTAAACACAATGAGGTCTTCTGCAGTAATGAGGGAATGCAGAGCTGTATTGATCAGACGCAGCGATCACAGGACCTCTGCCGGTCCCTCTGAGCCCACTTTAGACCAGGAAGGAGCCCGACGCAATCCCTCCTCATTTACCACTTTAGATGTCTCTCTCCGTTGCTCCCTCTCTCTCCGTCTCTCCATCTGCACCATGCCTCGTCCTCCATCCATCTCTGAGGGAGGCTCTTCCTCTTCCTCTGTTTGCACGTACTTGTTTTTTTCCTCCATCTTTTGTTGCCTCATCTCGTCTCTCTCTCTCTCTCCCTCTCTCTCTCTCTCCCTCTCTCTCTCTCTCTCTCCCTCTCTCTCCCTGTCTCTGTGTCTCTCCGTCTCTCTGCTGCCATGTATCAACCTACTTATTTATGTAAATCCATTTGCTGTGAGAATGAAGCTTGTCTAATGTCCTGAACACTACAGGATTTCATGCCATTTCTTCCTGGTAACGGTGGAATAATGAAAATGTAAATAGCGTTAAGCTGGGTAGTTTAAGACAACCTCTTAATGAAGGCAGAGCCACAGACAGGCACACACACACAGAGAGAGGAGACATTTCACACAAACAGCTTCAAAGGAGTCACAGCCTACAACAACACATATAGCAAACCAGTCAAGCATGCGTATGGGAACCAGTTAGAGAAGCAGGAACAGTAAAGGAATCCAGAGAGCTGAAATGAAGCCCGAGTCCTTTCACATGACATTTCAACTGCATCTCAACGCCACCCTGCCTTCCCCTCTCTCTCTCTCCCTGTCTCTCCCTGTCCCTCTCTCTCTGCGTTGGCCTGTACGCCTGCCAGCTCGTCTCAAGGGGACAATCCAGGGTCGTAATCTAACCGGGCTTTACTTTCCGTCCTGACGCAGCTGTCTGTCACGAGGACAACGTGATGTTTTAACACGATCCATGATGTCGATATTCCCTACGCTCTCAACTCACGGGGGCTTTGAACGCGTGCACATAACTGAGACGGCAGGGGGAAGGGGAGGGGGCGGGGTTACGTAAGAGGGGATCCAGGAGGGTTTCCCTTGAGTTTACGGCGGTAAAGACGAGGAGAGGGGAAACAAAACGGCAGGAAATGGAGACGGAGGTGTGCAAAGGTGACCTCGCATACACGCTGCTGATGCAAAGATTGAGGCAGGCAGGCAAACGGCGAGGGAGGTAATTGGAAAGAGAACAAACTAGAATAATGAGTGATTTTGAGCAGCGATTAAAAGAGGGAGGCGGGCAAAGGAAAACAATGGGGGCGCACAAAAGACTCGGGAATTCACCTGAAAGACGGGTTTCACTTTTCGCAGTTTCTTCGCAGTGTCATCAAAGATAACGATTGGTTGCCCTCTGTTGGAAGGCGAGGCGCTCTTCCGCTTCAGTCGACATGTGCGTCCTTGTTCCGCCGCTCAACCTTGGGATAACTCCACATTAGCACATCAGGCCGTGAAGTCAATCCCGGAGCTACTCAGCCAAACCGACCGTCGGCTTGATCTTTGAGTGTAAACGCCTGTCAAGACTGGCAAGTTAATCCTGGGAACGCAGTGGACCAATCAAGTTGACAGGCCCAACCGGCTGTCAATAACACGCTCAGGTCAAACGCAAAGACGCGGCAGAGCGGTGACCTTGTGAAGGGAACGCGGCGGCGGAGGAATGGACTTGCGTCTCAAAGTCCAACACCTATTTCGTCAAATACAAGGATTTACCAATACCGAGGATTGCGGTTCTACAGGCGCTTTGGGGTGAAGGAATCCGGTTGCGTTCACGGGGCGACTTGTTACACGTAGCTTCTTTTTATTGATGGCTATCTGGGCTCAGGCGCCTGACAATGCGAAGCAGCAGATTGGTGATTGTGCAGCCACCAGAACCACCCGCATCTGCAGCGCCGGAGAGAAATGAACTCCGAACAGAAGAGGTAGACAGGTGTGGAACGCAGCGGAGGAGAAAGGAGGAAGCGTGGAAACAACGGGAGCAGCAGGAGGGGGGAAGGCGTGAAGAGAACGACACGGAAGGAATGAAAAAGGAAAGAAGGAGAGAGAGATGGAGGGCGAGAGAGAGGAGAGACGGAGAGATGGAGCACTACTTACTGTAGATTAGTTGTTATGGTGATAAGCAGAAGGGAAAGGAAGGGATGTAGTTGTCAGGGTGATGAGGCTGCAGTGGGCTACTAATGATATGTAAAAATAACAACGTGTAGAATTCACAAACGCACACACACACACACACACACACACACACACACAACAGAACAAACACACACACACTAGCGAATGCGCAGGTACACAAAGACGAGCAGCCTCCTCATTTGAAGATGTGCTCAGATTGCGTCCCCCACACTCTGCTCAGCGTGGAAGTCATTTTTTGTTACGTTTTTTTGCTTAATGAGGGATTTTATTACATGCAACTCCAACTACGGCGCTACACCAGCAGGAACACACACACATCCACACGTACACACACGTTTCTGCCCGTCTGTGTCGCGGTTTGGAGTTGTGTTCTTACAAAAGGTGTGACTGCGGGCGGCGGTGGAGTGCGTCTCACTCTGACAGAGGGAGATGACAGAGGTAAGTGTAGCTTAGAGGCCTTGAAGAGGGTTTCTAGAATGCGGCCTTTGTAGTTCTGGGCTGCCTGCGGTTTTTCCTCTGGGCTTTCCAAAGGCGTCTACCGCAATCAACAACGTTCAAGAATCACTGCCTGAGTCGCACCGCGTGACAACGGCAACGCGTCAAGACAAGTCAAGTTAGCCAGGTACATGTAGTACCTACACAAACATGAGTGATTCCTCTGCTGATTGCTTCATTATCACAGGAAAGCAAGCGCGCGCACACACACACACAGAGTGCCAGGCAACAGATGACAAATGATGTGTATATACAGTACGCCGATGATGGCCTGATGTCCCTGTGTATCACACACACACACACACAAACGCCTTCTTTAACACGGCGTTAGAATGAGATCTTTGCACGGAGACAAGCTATCTGGGTAAGGGACAGATTCCGTGTGAACCTCGCAGTACGAAGCTGGACCTCAGGAGGAAGGGAGAGTCAGATCTTCATCCCGGCAACGTTCCAGGTGCTCCCGAGAGAGAGAGAGAGAGGAAGGGAGAGATAGAAAGAGAGAGAGAGAGAGAAGCCAGGAAGACGAGGTGGTGGTGAGGTTTAGATTTGACGGCCTTTCCCAAGTTTGTCCCAGCTGCACAGATTACATTTACACCTGCAGAGTGGCGACTGAGCTGCGTGTAAAGCATTGTGTGCGGTCTGACAGATCTGGTTGCCTTGACGTTCCATATTGCAATTCCATAGATAAGATTAAAAGAATGAAAAACCCTCACATTGAGGTTCTTTAAGGCGTAAAGCATCAGAGAGGTTCAAAGCCTCACTCCAGTTCCACTTACGCATGCGGTGCATTCAGGAAACAGCCACAATATCTGCAGCCTGGCACCTGGCTCTTGAAATAAGCTTTACTAGTTTAGCAGTGTGTGTGCGTGTGTGTGTGTCCTCCTTATTGGTCTGAAGAGCTCTTACCGCCACACTCCAGACAATGAGGACTTATCACAGAGGCACAGACCGGAGGACCTTTCTACACGGCCTTGTCACAGAGACAATAATTTGATCCTGCTGATGTCAGGCAGACGTACTGTATAATTAACATCTTCCCTGTTCTTTCCTCACTTCGGCACAATAATGAGGCCGTCACATGCAATCCTACACCTTCCTATACTCCGGGCTATCGGCGTGTCATTCCGGATCCACACGGCGGCGGCGGCGGCGGCGGAGGAGCTGGTATAGAAAGAGCCTTCCTATCTCCACAGTGAAGCATCCAGGAGCGGCCTGGCCCTCCAGAAGAAAAGCCATTTAATCTCCAGTAGTCTGCATGTGATCAATCTCCCGGCACAGTGTTACTGCAGCACGGGCCATTTCTCATCATTTAGAGAGGGAGGTATTGACCTGGCGAGGACAGCCTCCGTAGTGCATTGGTGTGTGTTAGAAGCCATCAGCCAAAGATGAAGGAAAGTCCACTGTGTGCTGTAAACACAACACTTTCTCTCCCTTGCGTGTTCTATATGTACACACTTCAAATAACAGCCCCGTGCACATGTATGTTGGAGGGGCAGAAACGGCGGGAGGTTTGCGCCGCCGTGCTCGGCGTGTTCCCGTGATTGTGTCCGTGTGATGTCTCGCAGGATAAAACAGAGGCGGCTGCATTCTCTACTTATCATTTCATTCCGGTTTGGACATTCCTGCTTAGTGGCTCACAGCGGGGGAAACAGACACGGAGGACGAGCGCAGCATCGCTAATGAGCCTTAGACGCAATTGACTTATCAATCCGGTGCACAAACAGAGACAAGAGGGAGGGAGGGAGGGGAGGGGAGGGGAGGGGGGGCGTCCTTACTCGCTGGCGGCGGCGAGCAGGATTCTGGGACGTGCAGGGTTGCAGGTTCGGGTTGATCGATTTGTTAAGTTGAGACGGTGCGACTGTCGTCCATCAGAACGCACAAATGATAACAGGGACAGCTGATCTGTCAATAATCTATGAGATCTTTCCTCTGCCAGACATGACTGGAGTGAATGTTCAATACGAGCCCCGGGGTGTGAAACAGAACTCTCACTACGTCTTATTGGTGTTTGTCATTAGATCCGTCTGCTTGACACGGGAAATGTATAGAAAGGCACATTTGTGTTTACATGTAGACGTTAAAGTGTCAGAAAAACTGTAGAGGTGTGAGAAGAAGAGAAGAGAAGAACGTCAGGACAGATCCATGAGATGACTGACAGGATGTGCACATTCTGCATTCCCGTTCCTCCCGTCCCCGCCCTTGTGTTGGGCTGTATGGACCTGATCCCCACACCTCCTCAGGGCCCCGCCTCAGATCTACACTCATCCACGACGGGCTCTTATCAGGGATTTGGAGCGGGTCTTTGCCGAGTCATCTAGAATGTGTCGTTTTCTTGATCCCATCCAGAGACGCGGCAAGAGGGCCAAGGTCGGTGACATCACCAGACACGTGACCTCACATGCAGATGAAGAGAATGGTACTGAGACTCTCTGACATCTCCTGCAGGGATGAAAGGATTTTGAGGCCCTGTCATATCACAGAGTGAAGACAGCGAGCAGACTGTGCCGGCTCACATCTCCGTCTCTCCTGTTTGTTCAGCTACAGTCAATATTTTAGTGGGAAATGTATTTGGAACAATACGACTCTATCCAACTTGAACATTCCCATATATATTTAGCGGAGTGCTGCGTCTCTCTCTCTCTCTCTCTCTCTCTCAGTCTCTCTCTCTCTCTCTCTCTCTCTCTCTCTCTCTCTCTCTCTCTCTCTCTCTCTCTCTCTCTCTCTCTCTCTCTCTCTCTCTCTCTCTCTCTCTCTCTCTCTCTCTCTCTCTCTCTCTCTCTCTCTCTCTCTCTCTCTCTCCAGTGTGGTTGCATGTTCGCTCATCCCTGCAGGCTGTGCTTAAAAGCCATTACTCGGGCTAGGACGGCGGTTGGCAAACCTTGTGTATGGTCGGGTCTCTCATGACATTTAGAGTGCATGAGAGGACGCTGTGCTGATGGGGCGATGGGGTTTACAGACAGGACAGGTAGCTGCGCCTGTGACCAAGCGTTCCAGCTCTCAAGCTATTCATAATCCAGACTGGTGTGTGTTTATCTGCTAGCAGGGAGCAGAATAGGACACACACACACACACACACACACACACACACACACACACACACACACACACACACACACACACACACACACACACACACACACACACACACAGAGGAACTGGTGGAGCACACTCAGGATGATACACTCCTCTTTCCAAACCAGATAGGGACCCGAACACTGTCAGCGTCTCTGCTGAGTCAGTTGAAGACTTAGTTTTTATGATTCCACTCAGCTTAGCACAGGTAATAAAGTGTAATACTGTGTCTGTGCCAGTAGGGGCGCTGAGTTTCCATTTATTGGTTCTTGTAAATAAGTTCTTGTAAATAAATCAGTATTCATCCTTGCAGTCTGAAGTCCTTAACTTCATTTGCTGTTAAAGTTATAATTAAGACTCAAACTTATGGGATCATCATGAATAATAATGATGAACTAAATCATTTTGGTGGAAATGAGATCATTTCTGGCATAAAATATTAGAGGCAAGTATTGATTTGTCAAGTTTCCTCTGCTGGCCTGGCCCGCTGCTGCTCCACCTCAGGCTGGGATGAGTCAAACTGAGTTAAGTCGGGTTAAAGTCTGGGTTGGAATGAAAAATCCCCGCTGTGCGTCACGTTTGAACATATCTCATAACTTTTTGGTGTCGACAGTCACAGGTGCCCCATCCAGAATAACTCAATCAAAGAGAATGAGCGAGAAGATGAGATGACTTGCTGAGGCTGAGATCCAATCACAACGCCAGCCAGATCACCTCCAGATGCATCCTGATAGGAGATCTTCCTACACGTCTTCTCTCTCCGTATGCGTCTGGCTCTATGGGCGACGTCTTCGTGGTGGACAGTTGGGCGCAGCATACGTCCAGGGTGGCTGCCGTCCCTGAGACAATCTGGACTCGCAGGACGATCCAGAAAGAGGAGCTGGGCTGGACCGGGCTTTGAAGGAAACAGACGAGTTCCCAGATGGAACAGACTGAGATTAGTGAGAAGAAGAAGAAGAAGAAGAAGAAGAGGGACGGCTAATGATCGATTAGCTGCCCTTCATCTCTGGCTATGTCTCACTGAGCAGAAACCTGACGTGCATCACTGAAACAGAATGTTCTAGAGGGCAGAACAGAGCCAGCAGTTGTTCTCTTCTCATCTCTCCACAGTGGACAGACGGGCAGGAGTCCATTTTGTCCTGCAGCTGATGTTTGATTCAGTTGGTAACTGTAGCAGTTGTATCCGTACATAAAGCCTGTACTCCTCTTCTATTAAACCTCTGAGGATCCTGTCCGGTTGCAGCTATCGATCACTTTAGTATTGATCCAAGACTCAATTTCTTTCAAGTGATCAATTCATTATTGTGCCAATACTATGTTAAATACCTCTGTCAAACAATAAGTATCAGCAAAAACGCTGCCTGTGGTTCAAAGTGATGCCTTCAAGTCTGGAGGAGCTTCACTTCAGTCCGTCGTTTCCTTCTCTCCCTTTTTAACACCATTTACTGGTTGAACATGAGTGTGTGAGGGCAGTGTTCGCCTTCCCTCCTCCATATTTAATATTCATCCTGGCCTCAGAGCCTCCTGCACACTGGTAATTGGGTTTGTGAGGCTCAGACCCTGGTTAAGGAGTCCCTGCCTTCTCTCATTAAAGTCTGGGGCGTTGCTGCCCGCTCACCGGCGGAGGAGCTCCATCAGGCCCGCGCCGGTCCGACTGGGCTGGTTCAGACCACAACAGAGACAATTGGCGCCTGATGGATGGAGCCTGACAGCTACTCTGGGCCAGAGACCTCCTCAGCGTCCCTTGGAGTAAATCTCACAGCGTCAGTGTGGCCTTGTTCAGCCCCATCACACAAGAGGGGAAAAGACACGCGGACACACTCCCGCCTGCAGTAGAGAGACTGGACGTGTGTGTGGACCAAAGCATACACACACACACACAAACACAAACGCGGGAGCAACACAATCCTCCCCAACTGATATCCAATCCTGCAGAGCCTGACTGGTCATTACAGGCTGGGGTGGAGAGAATGAGGGCCGTACACACAGCCTGCTGCACACCAGTGGGAAACTCATTAGCTGGGGTAACAACGGCCCAAGCAGACTCCACAATGAATAATTATAGGACTTTGGAGCGCTGCGAACTCTGGGAATGCCATGAGGACGGCGGGGGGAGAAAATCAATTGAATAGCAGCTTCATCCAGCGTCTCCTGGGGGCTAATCGAGCCTTCAGCTGATCCTACATTTACTACTATTCAAGGTTGCAGAATGGAATTCCCAAGTATTCACGCAAACCTATAGAAAGGCACAATTCCCTTTTGGATACTGAATGAATCATTAGAGGAGGGATACAAACAAAAGGTCTCTCTCTTTCCTGCTTTTCCTTTCAATTAACACTTTCATCCAAACATCCCTGCTTCCAACAACATCCACCCTTAAATAACTGGGGCTGAATGTGTCGGTAGATGTGGACTGTATGTTTGGCTGCATTTAATGGGCATCACGAGCATCCAACTGCCTTCCAGCTCTCGTCTCCAGCACATGAAGACAAATGTCCCAAAGCTTTGAACCAGAAAACAATCAGCCACCAAAGGCCTGATCCGGCCTATTAATCACCGTCCCCACTACATTTCATCTTTAACACGCGGCCGTCAGACACACAGCCTTCATCCCGCTCCATTTGTCAGAGACTACTAGACAAAACAATAGAGTGGGGTGGAAAATTGATTCAATATGTGTTAGAGCAACAATAAGTGAATGGAATAAAAGCAAGGAGAAGCTGAAACACACAGAGAGGGGAGACTGCAGATCTGTTCTCTAAAAGCTGCTGCTGATTGAATGTATTTAAACACCAAATCTAATTATAATATCATGCAAACAATTACATTAAGGCTTCACTCTGAACCGTCTGCTTCGCTGTTTCAAATGAAATCTCGATGCTGATTTACACCAAATCAGCGACGACGTGTTAGAACGCTCAACACTTTCTTAATTGTAGCGTTTCATTAAGTGTGTGTGCGGCGTTACAATCAGTGTTTGAAGAATGTGGATATGTGTACAAAGGCAGTGTGTAATGTATCTGTATGTGCACGTGTGTGTGTGTGTGTGTGAGTTCATGTCTCAGATTCCATGTGTACGATGAACTTGTTTGATTTTCCGGCTCGGTCCATTTATAATCTCCCCGGCAGACGCAGAAGGAGGCTGTCAACAACCATTAAATGGACAAACGGCCTTGTGACACTGCTGTCACCTTTGACCCCTCAGTGGGGAGGGAATATTGCCTCTCCTGCCATCAATATTTGGCCAGAGGACCCAGAGGAGGCACATGATTGATCGGATCGGAGGCAGCGTCCTGGATCAGATCTATGCCGGAGTCTGACGTGCGGTACGTACACATGTCAACACACACACACACACACACACACAAGACCCACACGAGTTGCAGCGACACAAAACTGATCACACAAACGCACAATAAAGACACCAGGAGTTAAACGGAGTCTCTGACGGTGTAGCCAGCGATCGGCGCTATACAACCTAAAGGTTTGCGTGACGGCTAAATGAGCTCGGCCGTTACATAACTTAGTTGGATAATAAGTATGCCATAGATTTTTCAGAGCGCTAAATTGCTGAATCAATGGCGCAGCATTGATTCTTTTTAAGTAGTCTTCAGGGTCAGTTAAAGCCACGGAGCTGATGGAGTACAACTTATGACCGACTGCCTTCTTATTTTTCTGCTAATATGACATCGGGAGCAACATCAGGCTGCAGCAGCATCGTCTCTCAGTCATCTAAGGGCAAGCAAAGACACTAAATACTCTGGATTCATCTCTAAATGAACCGACACATCAAGTGCAAACTGCTCAGACATCTATTATAGCTGCAGGCTGATCGCTCCTCCAGCTGGACAAGGAGGCAGGCAGGTCAGGGATATCTCATCTATCATTTATAGACTCATTATGTGTGTTACTAAACTGTTCAAGTGGTCATTCGCATCGGTCAGGTGTGTTTGTGAAGGCGGGTCCACCTACAACACGGCTGGAGTCTGATACTGTTACAATACACACAGCTGCTATAAACACACGTTAACATGACTTTATTAGAGGTCTGTGGCTTCTTATTGATCTGACATAATGTTGCTTTATTGTTGGATAAGGCCTGAAGGTACTATGGCTTTATCCAGGCACAAAGAGTTCATTCATCTGATCATGAGCTCATACTTCCCTAAAAGAGGCTTACAAACCATTTATTAATATTTATTCCACATGTATAATGAGTAATATTACCCAGGGTCCTTGCGATCCTGTCAGAGGTCATTTGTGATTTTATTCAGGGGCAGATCTGTCTGTCTGTCCTTTGAAAAGAGGAAAATTGCAAATTATCTTCAAAATTAAGTGAGAAGTGATGAATTTCCCTGAGGGGCTCCGGTAAAGTGCAGCTAAACTTCCAATTCAGAGAGAAAACGAAGAGAAACATGGAGAAAGATTAGGAAGCATCGATCACATTCACTGCACATCTGATAAGGAAACACACACACACTTTGTTTGTTCGTGGCTTTAAAACCCCAGATGTGGAGTAGAGCTGCTCAATCAGACGGGGCCCCCAGGTAATAGCACTTCTGTTTGGGATATGTGTGTGCGTCTCTCTCTGTTTGGGCTCCTCCTCAC
Organism: Genypterus blacodes; assembly: GCF_046128005.1. NCBI lineage: Eukaryota > Metazoa > Chordata > Actinopteri > Ophidiiformes > Ophidiidae > Genypterus > Genypterus blacodes. The sequence continues at coordinate 3,926,479 of NW_027467013.1, read as the reverse complement.
AGCCATGAGTCTTCCTCCTCTGCAGGCTGGTGTCAGAGCTTGTCGTTTATTTGAATCATCTATCGCAAATGTTCAGCCACTCACTCGTGTTGCGCCGCTGATTCCGCTACAAACAAATGCCAGATAACGTGTCACTTTCTGTGCGCCGGCTCTAATTTGAACAGACGGTGTCGGCGGCTAGAACGTACCGGCGGAAACCAGAGCGAACATCAGAGCACAGACAGCAGGTTTAACAACAATAAATGTGTGCGTCTGGACGTCTCGCAGCACTCCATCATGGAGATTGTGGTATTTAATCAAAAGTTGAGTCAGGGGGAAGTTTGTTCCAGCTGGTCTGTATTCTGTGTCGCTCACCGTCCTCCCAGCTGTTCCAGGCACATTATTCAGAGATACGTTGGCCTTCTGCTCTTTCACTCCATCCACTGTTCCTCCTTCGCAATAAAACCTTTAGCTAAAGGTCAGTGTGAGACCCTCAGACATGCCCACTCACGTCTGCGCCGCATCACGGGAAAGAGTACAGAAAGGGGAAGAGCTGGGATCAGAAGAGAAGGGAACAAGCCCGCATTCATCTTTACCGTTAAATACAATAGATGCAGGGAAAGCTCAGGGTTTGGATCCTCGCATTAGCACCGCCGTTCACAATGGATGCGAACGGTTCGATTGTGAAAAGAGAAATAACCAGAAAACCTCAGTGACTCACTCACCGTCCTCTATTTGTGAGGACATTTGGACTTTGAATAAATGTTTAAACCTGTCTGGATCCATCCCATAATATGAATGACATCATAAATATATAAACAACACAACAATACATACAATACATACAATTGTGTGTATCTGGATTGATTCAATGATTCTGGGAGGAGGGACGACACGTTTTCCTCACCACCTATTTTTATTCTAATTCCACTTTTAACTTTCATTGGGTTATTCTTAATTACCAACCCTTTGCTTGTAGCGGTTGTGCGTTCCGTCTTAGTTAACTACAATGACCTTCGGACGCAAACACAATTACAGAGGTTGCAGCTGGGGGTAAAACCTGGCTGCTGAGATGAATGTATACATTAGTTGACATGAGGCTGCCTGCCAACAGACAATTACACTTGACAAACCAAGCATACGGGGGAATAAAGCTCCCAACACCAAACGCTTCAACGCCGCACAAAAACCTACTTTGTATGTTAATGGAAGCTCCTACCTGCCTTCACTCCCATATCTATTCCTGTCAGGAACACTTTCTACCTTTTACTCTCCTTTTTCTCTTTTGACCTTTGCATTTGTTCACAATTGATGCTCAATTTGCTGGCATTTAGAGGCAAAATGAGTTTCAAATTAACCCTTAGTGACCCAGGCACTGAGCAATTGGACCGTTTGGTAGCTGTCACTCTGTGTGGATGGAGGTAATTCCGGCTAATTACAGGAGGTATATCTTTTCACTAATCAGCCGCGCTTCACTGGAGATGCGGGCGACAAAAGCTGGCAGGTACAGCTCATCAGACGGCTACCCAGAGAGAGGCAGCTGCACCAGAATGCACAAAAGTCATGTTTCATGCAATTACCACATCATCACCACGCCGCACAGTCTAGGTGACTCACACTCACAGGTAGATTCTGTCTGTCTGTCTGTTTGTCTGTCTACAGTATCAAAGATTGAATTCGTATGAATGTAAACGATGTACATGTGTAGATCAAACTACATCAGAAATGCCAACTAACATCAATCACAGCAAAAACAATGTAGATTCCTGTGTTCTGTTCTCTCTATGTTAGATAAAACACACTCCCACACACACATGCTTTAACACATTATCACACAAACAGAATCAGTGTAGGGGGAAGACACTTTGGGATTTAAAGTTGGAATTGGAAGTAGATAGCTACTGACAAAAGTAACTAACTACACTGAAGGAAGGAATAACAAAGCATGCTGGGTTATGTAAAGGGAAGTAGATGTGCCCGTGTGTGTGTGTGAGCTTTTTTACATGTTGAAAATAGCTGCACTGCCAAGCTACTCCAAAAAGAAATGAAGTTAGTATTTAGCTAATCCCCAACTCTGTTCATAATGTTAAAACAAAAGCAAAGACGTACCTGAGCCCCTCTTCGAGACCACCTTCAGACTCTCCGACAGCGTGACGTACAGCAGGATCAGCAGAGGGCTGGGAGGTCTCATCTTCCCCCCGTCCTCACAGCCTGAAGGAGATGAAGATGAGGGCAGAGGGAAGGAGGGAGAGGAATAAGGAAGCAGACAAAGGGAAAGAAAGAGAGGGAGAGCTATCAGTCACTGTTTGTAGAGCACATAAAATATGTAGCTGCACGTCCCTGCCGACAACAACGAGTGTCAGCGTCAGAGAGAGGTTCTGCAACCGCACAAACACACAGAGAGAGCGAGCAAAGAGAGAGAGAGAGAGAGAGAGAGAGAGAGAGAGAGAGAGAGAGAGAGAGAGAGAGAGAGAGACACACTCCAACACTCACATCAACATACCATTTCCTACATTCCCCTGAGGGTCTTTCCTTTAATGATCGTCTCCCACGGCTGCCATAGACGCAGGTTATCATAGCACGGATGCATTTCATGAAACCACTCCCTAAGATGCTGACGAATCAATAAAGGCATAATTACACGTGTAAGAAACACCACTTTTAATCGCCGGCTTCATTAAAAATAGAGGAGAACTTGGTTGAATGGAATCTCAAACGATCACCTTGTGGCTCCCTCAGATAAAGCAAAGCGCCCCTCCACAGTCCATGTTCCCTCACAAACCATTGATTCTCACATCGTATGAACCCGTGGAGGACGAGTCGCTCCGCCGCTCATCCTTTCACGCTAAACGACACAATCCAACACCCGGTAATGACCCTCAAATGGCCCCGGCTGTATGGAAACACTCATCAGAGAGGCGATTCATTAGCTCGGGACGTGTCTTTATGAAGTTTACAAAGCATCCATCAACAGAGCTGCACTGAACGCTTTACAAACCAAACACACAGGGGTCATGCTGTATTTAAAACAGGGTTTCATGGCTGGAAAGAGCAGGAAATTGTGTTGCGTCGTGTCCCATCGATTGGCTTGTTTCATTTTGAGCAGCAGCGGTGTTACGATAGGTGACAGAGGCGGCGATGAAAGCCCCCTAGTCTGGGCTTCATGATGGAGAGGATCCAGGAGAAGAGTGGGATCACAGAAAGCCAGATCTTCATCTCTGTCAATCTGACTCTAAGAGAACAGGGGAATACGCAGCAAATTGAAGCGACGGACCAGAAAGGAGAAGATGAAGGAGAAGAAGGACCCCGGCCTTTGGTGACGGAGACTAACAGTGCAGAGAGCCGGAGCCAGGAGGGACCCTGCGGTCTGAGGCCAGTCACGTGCTCTTCAGATTAGCATAGCGAATGAAAGGAGCCTCTCTCCGTGTGTGTTTACACGACACTCGCGGGGTCCGCTCTGAAAAGAGGCTTTTTTCTTCTCTAGAACATTCTACTAGGAAACGACGTTCAGTCGATAAACACCTCTCTGCCAATAACATTCTGGCAAATGCCACAGCTGAAGGATCGGCGCCTCTTTGTTCGGCTAAAAGGCCTTTTAAAAAACACTTGCCGATAAGCTCTCTGGATCCAGATAATTGTGTGTTTTTGGCTGCGGTTGTAAACCCGCGGTGAGTTTAGGGCACACAAATCAGCACAGAGGAACATTCTCGAAGGTTCACACCTCTCACAGGTCAGCGTGAACACAATTTTCAATCTTTATGACGAAATCCTTCACTACGCGTAAAACATCAGACAATCACTGCTGCAACACAAGGAGGCTACAACGCAACAACAATAGATTAGATGACAAGGGCTCAAACAAAAGACTCACACACACACAGAAAACAAAAGATTGATAGAGACAGAGAGAAGAACAGTTTGCATTAAATGAATCATAGTCCCCCCCCCCCCCCCCCCCATACACACACACACTCCAGAATCTCTCCAGATGTGTCCTTATCATCCATGTTTGAGGGATGACCTGTGATTGAGACGCATCAATTCTGACAATAGCCTCAATGATTCACTCTGAAAAATTTGCAACAATCGTATTTCATCACGTCCTCCCCATGATCCCAGGCAGCGAGCGGCAGAAGCAGCAAAGCAAAGCCTCCAGAAATATCCCCCAGCCTCCTCCATGTCTCACAGCAGGGATGATGGCCTGTTCTTTGAAGCCTTACAGTTGGTGCGATTTATCAAAAAGCTCTAATTTTCTAAATTTCCCCGTCTCCCAGAAGGACCGTGTGTTGTCAACGTGTAATTTGCCAAACTCCAGACTTTTTTTTGTTATGTTTCTCTCTTAGAAACGGGGTCTTACTGGGTCTCCTACACTGCAGCTCATTTTCATTTAGACAGGGACTGGCGGTGGGACTTCAAGCCGTTGCCCCTTGAGCTGGAAGGTCAAGTTTTGATCTGTTTTGAAGTTTTTATTGGGTCTTTCTCCTCAATTTGAACAATCTCTTCAATCTTGGGTCAATTTTATACTTTCAGGGATGTTGGCTGGAGTCTCATGGGCCGTAAACCACTTGGTAATATTGTTCCACAGTGGTCACAGCAACAACAAACTCTTTAAAGATAGTGTAGCCTTACAGCGACGGAAGACAGAGGATTATTGATGTAGCCCGGCAATACAGTCATTTATTGTACATCTTAAACAATATTTATAATAATAAAAATATTGTCCAGGCCAATTGAGTACCACTATTCCTTCCTTGTCTGTAATATATCTAGTTTTTCTTTGACCACACAGAAAGTTGGGAGGTAAACAGATCCTCCATAGGTTTGCTGACATCCATACATCAGTAAATAGCCAGAGTCCTTCCCAGTCTACGTCTAAATACTGATACTGCGGTATAAAGTCGGTACCAAAATGTGACAAAAGTTTACGTTACTTGCTTATATGCTGCGTTCAGGTGATTGGTTTAAACCAACATTTGATTTCCGACATCGCAAACGGACAGATTTCCAACGTGTAACCTCTGAATTCCGAACGCCAAAGGAGTTTACCGGTTGTGACGTACAACGTGACCTTTAAACCTTTTGCGCTATGGAGGAGAAATGGCAAGTTTCTCGATATTAAGTTTTTTTTCTCTCGGGGTGTTTCCTTACAGTTGAGTAGCTTTAGAACAACGGTTGCGATGTTAATTACGAACAATACACACTGTATAAACCGGTTAACGTTTCAGTTACAAGTGGAATAAATGATCTGTTCATTTTCTATTCTTGTTCTCTTTTACTTTGAAGAATTAGATGTTTTTCTGCATAATAAAAAAGAACAAACCCATTCTCAGTATTATGATTATTATTATTACAGCAGTAATGTTATCTCTTCTGATAAACACTCGAACGCACCGACGTCGTATATTCCGCTTTTACACTTGGTCTTTATATTTACCACCTTCTGATGAGCGCTCGAACGCAGCTTCAATGTCAGCGTACCTCACGGCGCCGCTAAGAAGATAAACAACAAAAGAACTAAACACAGATACGCATGGAAACAAACAGTCTGCCAATGTTCAACCAACCAACCTGACAGATGATGAGGAAACACGCGTGGACATCTTCATCTTCATCATCAGTTTGCACATGTGAGCTAATCGAGCACTATGTTTGTATTTTGACCTTGAATATATGATCTTCCTTTGAACATTTGCGTGTGTGTGTGTGTGTGTGTACTGTAGATCAGAGCCATGTTATGTTGGAATTGTTAGGTTGGATTCCATCACTGTGTAAACAAACCGGTACTGTGACAGTCAAGTCCTGTGTGTGTGTGTGTGTGTGTGTGTGTGTGTGTGCGTGTGTGTGCGTGCGCGCGCCTGTGTGCGCCTGTGAACACAAACCCACTCAAAACCGTCATGACACTTTAACACTTTTGGAAAATTAATTGGCAAAATCTCTCCTTGTACTTTTCACAGTTTTTGGTTTGAGGATGTTGGAAAGTGAGAATCTCCAGCCGACGCAGACGCGGACGCATCCAGCCATCACAGAGACTCTGCACACACACAGGCTGCATATTTCAAATAGATTTGTTAAATTCTTGTAGAGTGCTGTCATTGGTATCACTGTCTGAAGAGTTTCTTGAACCTAATGACGATATAAAACCAAATAATGGTGTGGAAATGGACCGAACCAAGTAAAGGCACAGTGTTGAGATCATTGCCTTTGGTGAAGCAAAGCTGCTGGTGCTATGTTGTCCATCACAGCTCCAGCCTGGATACTTATATGACAAAAAAAGACTTTGATATTGTTGATTTATGGATCCTTGGGTATCAAATCACTACATTGCCTCCAGGATTTGAGACAATATTGTAGTTGTATGAGGCTCTGGAGGTCGGCTCTGTGTTTGTGCTCAGTTCATTCAGAGCTCTAATAACTTCAGGCTTATCTGTAAAATGTACACTTTTATTGATCATGGGAGTTGTGCTGCATGTTCATATTTTTCTTCAGTTTAACTCAAAGACTCCCAGCTCACCGCTGCTCTGAGGGCTACAAGAGTTTTAAAGTTACACTCACATCAACCTCATCATCAGAATCACTTCCTTTCTTATTCAGTGACTCCAGTGTGGAGTGGACACACTTGTCAGGATGGATCTGGGCTGTCTGTCTTGCAGGGGGAATAAAGAGGTGCCCCCCTGTCACAGCCTGATTCAACACAACAATGTCAGCGTTGGCTCCTCTGTGCCCCAAGCATGTCACGCTTTCACAAGCTCAGTGGGCTTTTTGGGTTCTGCCAGCCATGACATCACCCACCTCCCCACCTCGCTCACAGAGGGGCATTATGTCGTCTCCCACGACCTCCCACAACCTCCTCGGTGCCAACCTCAACACACCTCGCCCCCCCTGGCTTTCTCCTCCCCTCTCCACTCCCCTTTCATTGGCTCCTTTCTTGTTGTTGCCGTCGCACAAAGGCACTCCAACAGTCTAACGTCTAAGCGTCGAGACAAAAAAGCCCACAAGTCAGGCGGGTTTCTTTGAGTGGAGCCTCCAGAACAGAGAGCTCGTTGACGGACCGCTCGCTGAAAAGCCATTAGTGCAAATGGAAGTGAATATCTGTCAGTAAACAGTCGGGTTCCACCGCCGCTGTAAACTTCCTGTAAAAGATTGAGCTATTTAAGTGATCATGACAAATGGAGGACAAAGGTGTTTTTTTTTTTAATTGGTTGTCATTATCTCAACCTGAAACTGAGCATATTCTTTGTAAATAATACACTTGCCAGCTTCTTATTAACTCCCCCACAAAAACACCTTCACTTCCTCTGACTGAACTCAGAATTACAATTCCACACTCAGAACTCTTATAGTTTAAAAGTGGGAATGAAGGCGATTCATCAGAACACATTCTATCCGTCCTGTTGTGTCAGATAAGCACAGACTGCCTGAAAACATGAAATAAGCCTCACACCAATATTAATACCAGTATTGTCACAGAAAGGGTCATGGAGGACAGACGGGGAGATTTTGGGGACTTGGGTTAAACGAGAAAATATATCACGCACTAACATCAGTGTCAAAACTACAAAAACCTCTAAAATCATCGTTAATTCTCAGGGCTAAATGATCCGACCGGTGTCAGCCGGGACGAAACGACGAGCAAGTTTCCTCCCAGACAAAGACAATGGAAGGTTAATGATGCTGGCAGAGCTGTAGGTTCAAGTTAGTGGATCTGAATCCCCCCTCTGTGAGGAGGCGCGGTCAGGCCGTCTCCTCTGAGGCTTAGGGAGCAGGTGTGTGTGAGGAGACGCACACACACATAAAGGCATGGCATGATATCCACGCTTCAGCGGTGCATGAAGCATGCAAACACATCATCACACACCGTGTTACACACAGCGTTTGCCCGCTGCTTTCATCGGAAAATGGAGTCCGCGGCCCCGGCACTGCCTGGACAGAGCAGCAGAGGAATTTCCTGTCTGTCAGCGCTGTAGTGGGACTGCGTTCCCCAGGACGGCTGTATCTCTGCCCGCCATCCGCTAATGTCTCCAAAAATTCAATTATCACCTCATGCTATTTGTTCCGAGCACACTCACTACGCTGTGTACATGTGGTGCATGTCTCCCTGCGTGTGTGTCTGCTTGTGTGTGTGTGTGTGTGTGTGTGTGCGCGTTTCCCACACACTCCTTATCTCCGCAGGCTTCCCTTAACAGAAACCACAGAATCGCAAATTACAAGCAGAACCTATAGCCATGAAAAGCCTGATTTCCAGTGGTTGGGCTGTAATGAAAGCGCGGCCCTGCTGCTGTAGCTTCAGTCTGCACTCCTGCCGTCTGCAGGCAGAGGCGGAAAGCCACCGGCGCCGCCATCTTGGCACAGCCAGCTATGGATGATTGATCATGTGATTTAGGGACTTAATCCAATTTGATGGCAGCCTATGGTTTGAGGTATAAAGCACATCTTCACACACACACACACACACACACACACATCCACTGGAGGCGGCTCAGAGTCCCGACAGGCACAGAGATGTTGACAGAGGGAATCTGCACTGGGACAGAATTGTTAGAAAACACCTCCCAGTGTTCTGATTGTTGTGTGTATTGATTATGTGATTCTGTCGCACAAATAAACTCCCGGCCATTTTTGTGCCACTACGGGGAAAAAAACTGAAAATGTAACACATCATTTAATTTCTTATTGAGTGTTAAATTCTCTTCTCTTCCTTGGCCAAGTTTAAAATATCTGACTTGTACTCATTCAGCCACATTACAAGGGCAGTTGTGGTTTTGTGATCAATACTGCATGAACTGTAACTGCTGAATGTTAAATCACCCGCTGGATAAATACTCTTCATCTGTCCTGAGATCACAGGGCTGGTGTTATGTGAATACGAGTGGCTGTATACCTTCCTCCCATTGTATGAACTCTACATTATTCATACGCCTGAGCAGCCACTTACAGCTGGGCTCTCACATGTGTGTGTGTGCATAAACCGACCTGTAACAACCTGCAGGTCCAACAATGGAGACGGTGATAGGGATCGTCTGCATTATTCAAATACAGAAGCAACACTTGGAACACGGATGACGTCTGTTACACGTTTCATTCTCTGCTTCTATAGGTGGAAGCTGCATGCTACTCTGGCGCTCTGGCATTTACCCCCCCCCTCCCCCGCCCCCCCCTCCTCCCCCGCCGCTCCATTTGTTCTCGCCAAGCCGACCACAAATGTATCGACAAAGGCCACAAATGTCAGACGGAGCTGTTCTGCGTTCATCATTTTGAGTCACATACCAAGAGCCGGAGTGAAAAGAGAAATCTAGAATAAATGGCGTTTGGCTTTGCGTTGTGATATGATAACACACGGCCTTCAGGCGGCTGCAGCGGAGTGTAGAGCTCACACACACAACAAGCTGCTTATCTCCAACATGAGGGGAGCTGCGGGGTGGAGCTCATCTTCACGCCACACGTGTTCTTAGTGTGATTACAGCGTTCAGACCTGCACAAATGAGTCCCAAAAGGTAAAGTCAAATTGATAAACGCAGAAGCACGTAGGTGTGTGAGCGCCTCCCTTCCTGCCAATGCATCCGTTCAGGTGTGTGTGAGTTTCCTGTTTTTTCCTAGCAAAACACTGGCACGTTCCGTATTTGACACATCTGCCAACAAGCCGGCGGCGTGACCAGTGTGCAAAGACGAGGAAGAGGAATCTCCTCTGAGGAATTTTAATTTGGCCAACAAGAGGAAGAACAGAAAACATAGACACACACACACACACACACACACACACACACACACACGCACACACAAAGGGAGAGAGAGTGAGTCACAGGCTTTTTCTGTGTCATTGTGTCAGAGAGACTCATGTTGGGTTTGTAGCAGCCGCTGCAGCATCGTGAGCTCCTTCCTGTCTCTACCTGTGTCACTTTGATCTTTACCACATGAGTCACGGAACAAGTCAACGTGCTAATTTGGAGCAGTGACGCGAATCGGCGCCGGAGGAACAAAGAAGCGGATTCACGGGGAGGCCGGAGCGGAGCGAGAGAGCGAGAGAGCGAGAGAGCGGTCGTCCAAGCACATCTGACCGCTCCTGACCACCGGCGGTCCCTGTTCCTCTCCAGAGAGCGGCCCGGGGTGTACGGAATTAACGAGCGAGGGGCGGTGAGCTATGGCCCGACTCAGTCCCAACATGCACCTCTTCACTGAGTGAGATTAATTACTCCGGGTTTTTGGAGCCAATCCTCTCCTCCCCTGGTTCCCTCCTCAGATACACAAACACAGCTTTAAAAACTCATACAAGCAAACTAAAGCCACGCAATCACTCCAGAGATGAGCTCCCTCACACACACACACACACACACACACACACACACACATCCCGCCAGCAGTGAACTCTCCTCCTGCAGTTGTTGTTCCCTGTGGCCGGGCCCATTGTCAGCTGTCCAAGGCTGACTGGCTGCAGAGACGCTCTCATGCTTCCAGTCAATGCCGCCTTTGATGGAGAGCAGGGGCCAACGCTTTCCCTCAGTCATTTAGTGTCCCCGCCCTGCAGGGGACCGCCAGAGCGCCGCTGACAGACAAACAGGCTGGAGACACCTTCAAAACCTGAACACACACACGGACACACACACACACACGGACACACACACACATGTAGGCGCTTCCCGGGCAGGATGTGATCTATCTGAGAATGGGAGTTAAGTGAATAATATAGCATCATAGAGTGGAGCTGATGTATTGGATGTTTTGAATAGGTGTGTGTTTATTTTAAATGTGGGACATAATGCCTGTTATTTTGCAGATTGCTGTGTGTGTGTGTGATATTGACAGCTGCTGTCAGGGAGCGCTGGAGTGTTCAGACTAATGCCAGCACGGCTCTGGAAAATGTTTCTCCTCTGGAACACACTCTCTCTCTCCTGTGCTGTTCATAATGTGTGTGTGTGTGTGTGTGTGTGTGTGTGTGTGTGTGTATGTTTCTCCTCTGGAACACACTCTCTCTCTCCTGTGCAGTTCATAATGTGTGTGTGTGTGTGTGTGTGTGTGCGTGTGTGTGTGTGTGTGTGCTCAATCCAACACCAACATGGCTCGCTTGTGTGCTTTTCTATTCTCCCTACTTCTATGAGTGTGGTGGTATAAATAGGTGCTGATCGACCATGACAGCTCAGTTTCTGATTTCTCTTAACATGTAGTTTATTTGGCTTTACCTGTTTACACACACACACACACACACACACACACACACACACACACACACACACACACACACACACGCCAGCAGCCAATCGGAGCACAGCAGGCTGTTATAGGTTCACTCACAGTGGTGTAACGGTGCTGCAGCATGTGAGAGAGTAGATGTGCATGTGTGTGTGTGTGTGTTTCTTCTACATTGAATCATTGCAGATGTTTGAAAATAAATCAGAGTAAGAATTTAAAAATCTACATAATCCCAGTTAATAGGATTCTGTAATCCATTTAGATTAAAAACATCACAATTCAAACCCCGGGATGAGAACTTGTCGTCCTGTCTGCATCTAAATCTGTCTTATTAATGTTATCTGATGTTTTTAAAGGTTCCTGTGCTTCTGAACTCATTAATGGTGAAGAAACGACTCATAGGGTCTTAAGCCTTCATCACATTTGTCTTAAACTCTAACAGGTCGGACCTTCAAGTCCACTGCAGCTGCTTTGACTGAAGGAAGACGCCGGCCGCGCTCGATTCAGTTCTATACGCTCGAGCTGCCCTGACTGACACACAGCTGCTGGAGGAGAGACGCTCAATCCCCCTGTTGAGGAATCAGCGGTTAGTGTTTACAGTAGGAGCACGTTGCCATATGCTGAAGCTCCTCTAAAGCTACAGCCGCAGATGAAACACTGACGCCTCCTCTGCAAGAAATCGCAAGGAAGAAACTATGCATTTGGTAAATTCCTCTCCTCTCTCGCCTGCAGCTGTGAAATGTGCTGGATGTGCCTGTATTAGCTGCATGTGTGTGTGTGTGTGTGTGTGAGTGTGTGTGTGTGTGTGTGGGGAGAGGCACCAGGAGTCGTCCTCTCAAACACACGGGGCTCTTTTTTTTTAAACAAAGCTCCCTGAAGACTGGAAATGCTGGCCTGAGCGGTTTTCGGCTAGAATGTGCATTTAAGCGTTGGTATCCATGACAGAGTCTATCCCATTGTCTCCAGCAGTCATCCTGGTGGCAATGGAGCCTAAATGAGGCCAATAATGGCCCTCTGCTCGGTCCCCAGAGTCCTGCCTGTTTAAAAATCAATTCTCTGCTTGACTAGGGACAGGCTGGGAATAGAGGGAGTGGAGGAAATGGAGAGGAAAAGTGGAAGGAAGGAAGAGGAGGAAGAAGAGGAGAAGGAGGAGGAGGGGTGTAGGTAAAGTAAAATGTCATGTGTGTTGGTGTCTTTGTGAGCTACACCCCCGCTGCGTGTTCAATTACCAACTCATCATTAGATCACTTCATCAGCAGACACAACAAACACGTGAAGGTAGAGAGTCAGTGTGGGACAGGAAGTGAAGAAACATGGCTGGAATATTAAACCATACTCATGAGGCTTATTAGCATTTAGCTGCTGTCACTGTACATGAACGACATCATAGGTTTGTCCATAAATTGACTTAAAAAACTAAAAAATTGGAACTTAACCCTTAACTTCTGTCACATTCTTTCACATAATATTTACATTTATCCTTAACTGATTGATTATTATGCTACTTAATATGTATTTGTCAACTTTATTTACATTTGTATTTGATGATTTTGGTTTTCAGTTTCAATTCTTTGGGTTCTTTTTTGAGACTAAGCAGAAACAGAGAGAACAAAGGACAAAGGAATAAGAGTTTCAGTCTAGAAGCAGAGACGCTGAGCAGCAGAAGTTGTGTAGATTTTAAAACGTCCCCTCATTACAGCAGTAAATTAGTTTCACCAACAGAATTAAAGTTGCCCAAAGAAATGAAGCTGCAGAGGTTTAAACCCCAAACAAATCAAATATGATCATAAATCACACTTAAGGGATATAAAATGTATGTGTTGTACATTTAGCAAAGAGGAAGTCACTTCTATTAAGATACATCAACCAATAAGTATCTGGAATTAATCACACACACACACACACACACACACACACACACACACACATTGAGCAGCTTACCTGAGTAGAGAGACTTGCTGTGAGTTGTAAAAATGCTCTAACAAAGGAAAGTTGCCGGTTTAAGGACGGTGTCTGTCTGAGCCGGGGCAAATATACACAACCTGGACCAATGAGGGCAACTGGTGGGTGTGTCAGGACGATAACTACAGCCAACCAAAAGGGCCAAACACACACACACACACACACACACACAGGGGGCGCAAGGCAAGGTGCAGGACCAGATGAGGTCTTATTGACCAGACAGAATCACACACACACACACACACACTCGCTGGGGACGTGGAGGTGGAGGGACGGACGGACGGAGGGAAGACGGGCGATCCTTCACAGACTGTTTAATTCAGCACAGCTAACCTCATTATCTGTTGCTCTTGTTTGCTCAATCCCCCCCCGCACACACACACACACACGCATACACACACACACACACACTGCTCCCCTTAGTGTGTGTGTTACACCTGTGAGACCTCAAAACCGATATCTGCCTCCAGCTCCGTCTAGAGATCAACATCCAATAAAGTGCAACTAGAGGTTTTTACATTTGCAATGTGAGATATGGTATGTACTCACACACACACACACACACACACACACACTCGCTATCATTGATTGCTCTCCAGCCAGTGTTGTCTCCACGCTACAGTGCAGCTGCCGTGGGCCTGGGAGGGAGGAGCGCTCCCTGGAAGGAGCCGCCTAGTTATCACAGCCTGAAGCTCATTAAAGGATTGAGGTGAAGTGAAACAGAGTGACCAGTCGGTGAATTGGTGCGATTGTGTTCCTGCTGTGACTCGTTTTGGGTCGAAGAAAACCACAAAAGGCTGTGTTGAATGTTATCCTCAGCCCCGGGATGAATGCAGCGTATAATGTGATGTAATATACTGTAGTTAGGTCCATAATACTGCTATATTACTGCTGTATGGATGTGAAGCGTCTGGGGAGAGAGAGAGAGAGAGAGAGGGAGAGAGAGAGAGAGAGAGAGAGAGGAACAGAGATGGAGGAGGGAGAGGGAGGATGAAGGTCCAGTCAGCTCGCTCTCTTTGCTCTCTCTGCTTTCTGACTCCTTTCCAAAGGCCTGGGCAGGCTGATCTGCACTGGTGTATGGACGGATGGATGGAGGGAGAAGAGAGAGAGAGGAGAGAGCCGGGAGGGGGAGAGGAGAGGCAGCAGGAGAGAGGGAGAGAGAGAGAGAGAGAGAGAGAGAGAGAGAGAGAGAGAGAGAGAGAGGGAGAGGGAGAGGGAGGCTGCAGGGCCTCGGAGGAGTGCCAGATCAGTGCTCGAGCCAAGAACAGGACTGACTGGGCCTGTGTGTGTCACAGCAGAGGCACACAGACACACGAGGAAACACACACACACACACACACAGGATGAACAGACGCATAGATGTCACTGACCTTCGACCAACACAGTGCAAAGTCACAGCCTCCATAAGCCAGCAGCTCATTCAAATCACAGCCATACACACTGGAGACTGGAGGCCACTGGAGTTTGTTCCCTCTGTATCTGCTTGAAGTCAGATCCAAATGTCTCTCTGGTTTGTCGTCTTTGTCTCTGCGTCTTTCTGCATGCGGCCATATTGTTTTGAATGGAACGAAGCTCTGCAGGTGAAAGTGCGAGCGTAGACATGTCAGCCTCAGTGGTTCTGAGATGAGAGCAGCCAGGTTAATAAACATGCAGGAGATCTGGTCCGTATGTCAGCTGGTCCCTCCACCAGGAGGCCGTTTGATGTCCAGGAGGTGTCGCCTCGCGGGTGCTTCCCTAACATCTGGCTCGCACTTGGCACCGAGTCTTTACTGACCGTTTGCACTACTAACCAGCCTGCTGCACACATCAGAGGCTCCTGTTCCACACCATACATCTCTGGTAGTCCCTGGTCCCCGGGGACTCGCTGCTCCGTGCTACAGACCACTGCAGCTGACAACAACCAGGAGGAGAGTCTCTGCTTCCTCCTTTCGCTTCATCTCTTTACGTCTCACCAATTCTCTCCTGACCTCATCTCCATTTTGTTTTGAGCAGCTCCGTTGCCATGAGCCCCGCACACATCTGAGTGGATTTTAGGAACATGTTGACAGGCCAAGCAAAGAATTGAAAATTGAGATGTATTCCCCTTTGTGTGTGTCTGTTGTGCGGGGTCCATTCCGCTGAGAGATCGATGCGTACAATTCCAGCATCTCCGACAAACCAGATACTGAAGATTGTGACAACTTTCTAAACAATAACCGGCAGCTTGGAGGTTTTCAACATCTATGTCTCCAAGGAACGCTACAGCGCTGATTCACTTTCCCCACCAATTCAACAAAGAAGAAACGATTAAATTACACCTTTTAAATGAAATTTCATCCAGTAAGACAAGGCATTCTGCCAAGATCAATCTTGCGCGTGCGTGTGGGCGCGTGTCTCGCAACGAGAGGAAGAAGAGCGAGCGTCTTCCTGCCTCCGCTCGTGATCACATCTGAGTTTTCATTTGTGTGTACGATACGTGACCGCGTGTGTGAACTGTTCATTTCTCATCTCTCACATGTTCGCCCGTGGGACAGAGGCAAGATTTTCCTAGAATCAATCCAAAATGACAGTAGAGAAAATGATTCCATTATGGCTGCGGGGGGTTCAGCGTCTCCGCGTTGTGACGAGTCCAATCGCATCACGCCGACAGAAACGGGAATCTAATATGGATAAGGTTGGAAAAGTGAGATCCAGTGCGGCTTGTCGATGATGATGTGAGTGACGAGGCGGCGTGGTGTGTGTGGATCAGGCCTCTGCTGATGGGCCCGGATCCTGGACCCCATGCTGTTATTGCCTCCGCAGAGCAGGTTGTGTTTTTTAATCATGTCTGCTTGCTTGTTTGTTTGTTAGCAGGATTATTCATAAAGCTAGGAGGCAGTTTTGATTAAAAACTGGCCCGGGAAAGAATCCATTACACTCTGATGTTCACCCAGGATTTCCTAAAGATGATTCCTTAACATTATTATGAATATTTCTTTGATCGATGGTGTTTGTTTGTCAATTTCTTCCAATAGTAATTCATCAAACTCAAAGGAAAATCTGGATCTGGATCAGGATTCATCTCAAAAACTCCTTCTGAGTTCTTCACTGAAGTGCTTTCATGTCTTTATATGCAAGTTTATTATTAGAATTGGATGTATTTTGGTCAGAGCTTGGTGGAGGTAGTCACTCGCATGCATTAGGATATTTGTTGTGATACAGAATCCAGAGGCGTCTCCTCTCAGTAGTGCTGAGTGTTCCGTCTTGGCGACAGCCCGGGCTAAGTGCTTCATATCTCACATTCCAACTCTTTCCCAATTTTCACATTCAATCTTATTGTCATTTCAATTTCCACTCATGGTTTGGTGTTCGATCTTCTCTTTGGTTTAATTAATTGCTCAGCTCGACCTTCACCCTCCCCGACGTTTTCCGGCTTCTCCCTCTAATCTCACAGCGGCGTTGGCATCCCGCTCCCGCCCTTCCTCTCTGTTTTTGTAATTCATAGTCAGTGGAGCACGTAAGAGCTCGGTGTGTCTGAGTATACAACAAATGAAAACAAGCTTGATTGCCCGCTTTCAATTCATTACATTTCCTAATCCCCTTGTCTGGTTTACCTGCTCTCCGCTCAGCCGGCCTCCTTTACACACTTTACTTCAGCTTGCTTTCTTTCATTTTCTGGGTTCTATTCATTCTTGTATTGATTAAAACACACCGCACAAAATCAAAAAAAGCAAAGTGTCTGAGCAAAAGAAGGAGAATTCCACCTGCTGCGTCGTGACTCCAGGGTGAAGAATAACGCCACTTTACCCTCAAAGACTGCTGACGGGTCAGCCTTTCCTTTTAAGGAGCTGAATTAAAAGGCCAGGCTGGTAAAAGTGACTTTGACAGGCTTGACTTTCATTTGTTTACCGCGTTGACAGCTGTTACAGTACAGTTACGGGGGAAGACTACTGATTTATGAAGAAGTGTTGCGGATAGGAAGTCAGGGCACGAGGGAGGGGAGTCAGAGTGCGGCAGGGAGACGGACGAGCGGGACGGCGTGGACGTGCTGCATGGCAGAGTGATGGCGACGGCGAGGCGTCCATCATCAACTCACCACTGCTCTGCTTATCTGATTGAACTTTGAAGCCTATGGTGGTCTATTGTCCAACTCTCTGGCACTAAAACAGTCCGGACTGCTGTTTAAAAAGCTGTTACATAAATCTAATTTCCACGTCTTGATGGCAGAATTTCCTCTTTGCGTTCTCTGGTCTTTGTGTCTTTGTGTCTGAGTGTTTATGTCTTATTCACTGTGAATCACACAAGCAGCCCCAGTTACATAAACTCCATTTAACTGACACGCCATTCACAGGAAACCCTGACATGATGTCTGTGTGATACGCATACTCATCTCACATTATCTTGTAATCCTTAGAAAACACCGCTTCACTTTCTTCCCCTCAGCATGTGAGCACAATGAGGGAAACAACATGAAACAACACAGCAACAACGGCTCAGGCTTCACTACACACCAGTCACCATCACATTTAGACCAATTGTTCAACCAATTTGTAGTTGTAGCTGCATTTTGGATGACTAATGTTCTTTTATCTTTGACGATCAGCTTCCCCATTTACTTATTACAATTAAATACATGAACACAAGTCACCTAATGACCTCTATAACCCCATTTTATCTTAACCATCCATTAAAATCATCAAAAACAATCTCTGCACCATTTAACAACACTGTGCAAAGGCTAGAAAGACTTCCAGCGTTGGAGCTCGCCTGGCTCCTCAAGTCAGCATCTACATGTCATTGTTCTCATTTGTGAGATGGAAACTTGATTTATTGGCGCCTCTTGATTCTTCTGAAGGCCAGTTAATCAAACGCCGTTCCCTCCGTGTGGTCTATTGTTCGTTTATTGTCAATCAATATGACGAGAGGGAGATGGTCTTTTAAAAGATGACCCTCCTCCCAATATAAATTCCAGTAGTTTGATGATGGAAAACAATGTGGACGTGTGTGTAGGTGTGTGTGTGTGTGTGTGTGTGTGTGTGTGTGTGTGTGTGTGTGTGTGTGCCCATCGCCACCCTTTTTCACTCACACAAATCTCTGACCTGCCCTTTTTTATGGCTGCCGAAACTGCAGTGATTGGGTGGGAGAGGGCAGGAGCTCCAATCCCCCCTGAGACCGCTTTATATTCCATATCTGCATGCTATTATTAAGCCATTCTACACGTGTGTGTCCGTGCATACACTTGAGCACTGTGAACACTTGAACCAGTCTGACTCGAATGAATCCTCAGCTCCCACATCAGAATGATTATTTCTAAACAAACCATGTTTAATTGACTGCGTGCCTCCGCAGCTCTCCCCATCTGCTGGATGCTGTGTGACAGCTTCTCTTAAATTACAAATATCAATCTGCCTCAGTGGGAGCTCAGCTGCCAGAGGCCTCGTCGGGGTCCGTGTCAAAGCAAGCAACCTTCCAAACAAAGCTCATCTCAATGTTACACTCAGCAGATGCTTTGCTCCGAAACCACTGCCGCGTCCATCACTTTGCGGCGGCTCCACCGGTTCTTCAGTGACCGGTCTGAAGAGCCAGGACTTTGATCAGGGCCGTGGCAACAGGATCACAGCTCAGGTGAAATGGATTGGGTTGGAAAGCTGCGATGAAAGCAGGGCTCAGTTCGCGGCCCTGGGTTAGCTCCACGCACGCTCTCCGCGGCTCCACCCCTCTCTCTCCCCCAATGGCGGGAACAGACAGACGCTCGCACCGAGGGCTCCCAATCTGCCGCCGCTCTCCCTATAAGCGAGCTCCCCTCTCCCTCATCACCGGCTGTCCGCCTGTGGCAACACCGCCACTTACACTCCATCCGCCTGCTTATTGATACACTTCACCGCAGGATCGCCTCTGAGTGCTCCTTGGGAAGGCAATGGGGCTGCGGGGCGGCCTGATTCAATCAACGTTGGGGGAAAACACACATATCATTCATCACTCATGTAGGACCGGCACAGAAAGACTCCAGCAGCACTATCTGATGACCATTAAAACAAACATATTGCCTGGAGACAGTCCCATGGGGCAATGTGCAGTCAATCCCCTCTGGGCCGGCGATGGGTTGCTTGTGCGACGGCTGTACGTACACACATACAAAAAGGCAAGTGTAATCACAGAGAGGCAGTGCAGTAGACTATTAGGCACACAGTCGATGCCCTGGCTCCCCTATGGTTAATACGAATTCCACTCCAACTGTATATCAGCTCCCCCACTGGCTTTATAGCAGGCCTATTGTGAGCCCTATTCATTACAATGGGCCCACTTCAGCGCTTTACCCTTTGAAATCCAAAATCAACCTGCAGCAAATCCAACATGAATCATACATTTCCTCCTCATTGTGGCATTTATGAAGTGTAACAGGAACACAATGACTGAGGGAAAATCCTTGACTGTGACTCGCAAGTGGAAAACTAAAGTGTACTTTTGAAGTCCTGAATGGTGTTTTGAGACTTGTGCAGTATTTCATTGTTTTCTTTTCCCATATTAAAGACCAAACACAACTCATGTTAAAGATATTACAGGTCCACACAGCTGATAGTGTCCATCCTCTGACATTTATGTTTTATTTTCAGTGTGTTGAGTCACTCTGACATGTTTAAGCCACACTGGGGCAGCTAATGGATTTCAGCACTCCTGAGCACTCATGCTGAGGCCATTCAAACAAAACACTAATGCTCATGACACAACAATGAGCATGGCTCCTGTGCTATTGTGCCGTAGGACTGAGCAGTTAAGCCCTAATGTGACATATACTGGACGAGGATACTAAACATAAAGGCACTTCAATCTCTTTACTGTCCTTACGTCAATGTGACGTGAGGTGCTAACGCAGCTCCAGTGAGCGTCCCGGCCTCCAAACTCAACTCAGCCCGGAGCCGAACAAAGGATCTGTCTCTTTCAGCACCACGGACAGTTCCTGTCATCGCGCCTCTGACGGGGCGCTGCTGGCGAGCAGCCTGCCGCTTTATCCGCTCCACAAATGACTCCCCGGAATACATTAATGCCGGGCCCGTGCTAATAAAACACACACACACACACCACACGTGCACAAGTGACGTGCAGACCCACTGTTCTACGTGGCTTTCTACGTGCAGTGGAGACGTAGCTCACCTCCAACTGGCCTCTGGCATGTCGTTTCTGTCAGCACGGCTAAGATATGGGTCACCAGGAAAACTTACAAATAAATAAATAAATAAAAACAGTGCCTGCTCTGACTAAGGGGAGGCCTGAGCCTGGTGTCTGCTTAATATGCAGAGGAAGGGAGAGAGGGAGGGAGAGAGGGAGAGGAGGGAGGAGAGAGAGGGAGAGAGAGAGAGACGCTGACTTACTCGACATGTTCTAGATGAGCACCGGGACTCGGGACAACACGTCGCCAATCTCTCTTCAAAACGAGCTTTGTTGTCGCAGGTTTAACCAACAACACCAGCAGTAAATCAGATCTTAAATCCCTGATCGAGTTCCGCCTGTGAGCCCAGAGAGTCTCGGGATCTCTGGACCAGGCGCACTTCCAAAAATAGGACGATCATCAATCATCAGATGCCTGCGTCATGCGTCGGTATTTGCACGATTCCGTCCAGGGGACCGCAGCGTTTTCTTCCCATTGGAAACTGCTGGAAAGCCTGGATCCAGAGATCACACTACTCTGGATCCCGATGTGCAGTCAGAACACGGTGGGTGTGTGTTAGAGAGGACAGACGAGGCAATAATCAGTGTGTGTGTGTGTGTGTGTGTGTGTGTGTGTGTGTGTGTGTGTGTGTGTGTGTGTGTGTGTGTGTGTGTGTTTGTGCAGAATTGGGCACATCGTGAAGCCTGGGTCTCGAATTTAGACTGCAACTATAGT
The DNA here is from genome assembly GCF_046128005.1 of Genypterus blacodes. Lineage (NCBI taxonomy): Eukaryota > Metazoa > Chordata > Actinopteri > Ophidiiformes > Ophidiidae > Genypterus > Genypterus blacodes. The sequence goes on along the minus strand of NW_027467013.1, from coordinate 3,905,517 downwards.
GACGCATTTACACACAGTCACTTCCAACTCACATTCCCCGTGTGTGTGCGATGTGTGTGTGTGTACACGTGAGGAAGACGTGGAAGAAAGCAGCAAGCAGAGAGAGAGAGGGGGGGAGAGAGAGAGAGAGAGAACGAGAGGGAGAGAGAGAGAGAGAGAGAGAGAGAGAGAGAGAGAGAGACAGAGAGAGACATAAGTTATATATGTGGTGCAACCTACAGAAACAGTTGGGTTGTTCGAGCTGCAGCCTCGGCGCGTTCAACAGCCCACATGCCGCATGTAAAGGCAGGTTTGGCTCTATAACGGGGCTCAGTGTGAACAGATTCAGCCTCAGATTCAGCCTCAGCACCAGCACCTCCACCTAAACCCTCAGCGAGCCAGAGAGCCCGGCAGTGACCGCACTGCAGAGGGCTTCACCGGCATCTTCATCACGGAACCTGTTCTGATCCAAATGTGATAAGAAAAGCTGCAGCCATACAACCACATTGGTGTGTGTGTGTGTGTGTGTGTGTGTGTGTGTGTGTGTGTGTGTGTGTTCTAACCCTCATCCCCTCTGCTCATCCTGTGCTGCAACAGTGGCAGAGCCGAACTTCTCCGCCTTTGCCAGCGTTTAATAAAAGGATGAAGATTACACCTCCGCTGTGTTTTACCCCCAAATGTTCCCTCAATCACTGCTGCCTGTCCGGCGGAAGCACCTGAGTCAGAGGCGAGCAACGGATCGCCGCAATAATCGAAAGATCGGTTAAACAAATCAGTGTTAACTTTATGAAATGCAGAGAAATCCCGTGTCATGACGGAGAGCCGAGGGGGGAACCGGCCTACCTGCAACTCGAGTCCAAAATTGTACGACGCCGTTTGTCAGTCAGTGAGGAAAGCTTTGGACATCACAGCTCCAAGTCAGCTCACAGAACAGATTCCCATCAGACGGGTGGAAGCCGGTGAAAGTCTGTGTCTCAGCGAGGTCACCCATGCAGACAAACGTCCGATTTTAATCCAAATGGAATAAGAGAGATCTTGTCTCTGTCCTCTGGGGAAAGAAGTGCGCCAAGTCCGCTCCTACGCAGATGTGACTTTGCGCGCTTGAGATGAAACGAACGGCGGGTAGAAAGGATCTTGTAAAAGAAACACAAATGACGTTTCAACCAATAAAAAGATGAAAAATTGGAGGGTGAAGCTGCCAAAAAGAAGCCCCTTCAAATCAGGCGGCTCACTTTTACGCAAATCGTCCTCAATAACGGATCCACTCCAGGGTGCTCGACCATCCCAGACGCACCGGTGGGTGCGCTCGCCACTCAGCCACGCCGCGGTGTAGATGGGGGGAAGAAATGTATGGATATAATGGACAGATCCGATGGGGGGGTTTCCTCCACAGCGCCGCTCTGTTGTTGCAATGCACACGACGAGCAAGGATCTCTCCGCGGTCCTAGTGCACCGCGCAACGTCCCCTGCTGGCCCCGACACACACACACACGCCGCCGCGGCTGCACCTGCACTCTGTCGCTCCCATCGATTCAACTGTGAAATGGACGAGGGAGGAAAAACGGGAAAGGAATCCAGGACACACTTAGTTCAAGTCAACGCTACAGTGCTGAGCGGAATGGGGAAAGGATACTTAGTTATTAGGAGAGAGGGGGGGGGGAGAGAGAGTGGGTGAAAGAGAGAGAGAGAGAGAGAGAGAGAGAGAGAGAGAGAGAGAGAGAGAGAGAGAGAGAGAGAGAGGAGGGGAGGGAGAAGGAGGGAGAGAGAGAGGGAGGAGGGAGTGAGGGAGGGAGGGAAAGAGAGAGAGAGAGAGGAGATGGATGAGGCTATACTTGAAATGATCTTTACAGTTAAAAATAATTTGATGTCATAGTTTGTGTTTATCACAGATTCATATATGAGCTCATTATTCTCTCACTGTGAGTTCATCTTAATGCATCCCTATATTTACTTCTGTCAGTGGGCGACACACCAACATTCTAATCATCATCTGATGTTAAAGTTAGCTAGCTTAGACCAACAAATGTAGACAGATCTGTTGGTAAAGTTAGGTAGGTAAATGTTTACAGCCAGCACAGCACCGTAATCAGCTTATAGAATAGGGAGGTTACCCCCCGGACTCATGTTTCTGTGTTGATTTGCCCCCTTGACACCCAGCTGCTCTCCACTTCACTCCCCCAGTGTGTAATAGGAAAATAATGAAACAAAGACAAACAAAACATTAACGTCACGTCCCCTTCCCCTCCTTTACCTTTAACATGTTTCAGATTCATTGTTTGTACAAATATTAACGTTACTTACGTTTAAGTGAAGTGAAATGAAACTCACCAACAACACAAAGTCTTCACCTCAGTTTTACGTTGCAATCACAACTTCCACTAGATTCTGACGCTGACAGTTTGTGTGTGTGGCTTGGGGGTCGACTTGAATGCGCTTCAGGAGCAAGTTGGAAATAAGATAAATCAGGAATCCACTAAGTGACCCTGGCAGAGACACAACAGGAACAGGTGTTTGTGGTGTCAGAGTGCAGTCGACCTTGAATGCTTTACAAGCAGGAAGAAGCGCGGGCACTTCTGATCTTATTTGCCTTGCATGGGGCTCATTACTTTGTCCACTGAGTTACAAATGTGTAACAGGAGCAGTAATGTACACCAAAACCTTTAACAACCTTCGGAGCAGTAATAACAGCGGCGATGAGCACACTCGTCTGACATTAAGGAGCAATTAGAGACTGCACAGTGAACAGAGGGTGCAAAACCGTGGCCATTAAAATGTTTGATCTATGACTGTGAGAACAATGAGTCGCCACCTGCCCGCCAGCTTCACCTGGAAAATTCTAAGTTCCGTTACAGAATCTAAGAGTTAGACAAAGACCCACATCTGTGAGGTCTGACACTCATCCAAATTAAAAGATTTTAATTCCGGCAATGCAGAAGCTCTTTAAATCGTAAAAGTGAAAGAGTGACAGCTGCAAATTCACTAATCCACCAATTTTATTCAGAAAGCCATCTGAAGCAGCAGGCTTGTTATGAGTGAGTTGGATTTTGGATTTGATTGCAAATTGGGTGCATTTACTTCAGGAATTGTTATTTGTGAATTTTGATATGGTGCAGAAGAGATGTTACAAACGTCCACACACACATTTGGGAGTTTTGTTTTGTGGCTCTTAGTGTGACGAGCAGGTTCATATTATATTAAAGAGCTCTGAGGGGAAGAGAAAGAGCTCAACTCAGCTGAAATCACACTCACATATGAGAAACGCTCCAATGCAGTACCTGCACGTGTTGCCACTGTGTGTGCATGTGTGTGTTCTTGTGAGTGTGTGTGTTGTGTGTGCTTTGCTGAGTCAGTCTGCTTGCTGATTTTGATGGGATACAAATTGCCCTACAATAGCAGAAAAGAAGAAAATCCAGGGGAAAAGAGCTTTCTGGAGAACTCCAAAAGCTACAGGATTATTTCCCGCTCTACACATTAACCTTTTCCCGTCCTGAGCAGCGAGGCACAGAAGTCTTGATCAAGTGAAAACAACAGGGAGAGAGATGTGAAAGGCGATGCTCTGGTACCCGAGGACCAGGGTTGAGAACCGCTGTTAGAGAAGACAATACAAACTCTCCCTCTCTCTTTAATTTACCACTGACTCATTATGAGACTCCATGCTTATTCTTCCATATTACATGATCTTCTTCTAACACTGCCAGGCATCAATATGTAAGATATCAACAACACACAACACTGGGGACTGTGTAATCAACATGTACCAGTAAATAGTGATGACACGGTACTTTAGCTTACTAAACCAAACATTAGATATGAACTCAAACCTCTCTCCTAACCTACATATTCTGTATGATCTACAACATAATCGCCCACTGTCCAATAACCACTACCCCTCTTCTCCGCATGACAGCGAGAGAACAGATTGTTTAAATGTGCAGACTGAAAACCTGCAGCCTCTCAGCCCTGCCTGGCAAACTGGTTTGAGACCCATACAGTATGTTAATATATGGATATCCACCTCTCCGTATCCAATCCCATCAGGCTTTGCTGTGTTTCTAAACTAAAGGGAAAGTACTTGCTGTCTTGTATAACCAGTCTTGCCTGAGGCGCAGGAAACTCATCACATGTATCTTCCTCCACAGCATTATCTCTCAGAGGAAGAGTCGATGCCTGGCTGTTTACGGCCATGCAGAAAAATTTAGAGCCGGACCAATAACACACTCTCTTCGTTGCTCGCTCGCTCAGTCAGTCAGTCAGTCAGTCAGTCACTTCCTCCCTCCCTCGCTCCCTCCCCCCTCCCCCCTCTCCTCCCTCCCTCCCTCCCTCCCTCCCTCCCTCCCTCCTTCACTCACTCATTCACTCACTCACTCACTCACTCACTCACTCACTCACTCACTCACTCACTCACTCACTCACTCACTCCTCTCCTCCCTCCGACCCTCCCTCCTTCACTCACACAGTCACTCACTTACTCACTCACTCCCTCACTCCCTCACTCACTCGTTCGCTCTGCGGCCTGCTGAATATTCAGTGGGTAAATGGTGATGACATAGAAGCTGCTGAGAGATCACAGGACTCCATCTCTTCTCACTCCCACACAGCTCCGCTCGGCTGCTGCATTGTCCAGTCTCCCCTCCGTCAGACGGACGTGCACAGCAGCTCCTTTGTCACTCCACTAACTGACTAACTCCACATGAAAGTTCTACAGAATTCTAAACTATTCCACTATCTTGAATTAGCATCGTGCCCCATTTTCCCAGATAGACGGGAATAGACTCTGCATTAAAAAGCAATCAGATAAAGAAACAATTATTTCCTTGGTTCGTATTGAAAATTAAAAAAATAATAACAATAATGTGAATTTCCACTGGGACAGAAGCGACACTAAACCAGGCTGTGAAATGCAAACTGCAACCTCACACCCTGTAACTAAAGGCTCCAACATGAAAGTGGCTCCTCTATTCTCTTCTCTTCCTTTGTTTTTATCACAGCTAATACCCAGGGAGTGATTGTTTGTTGTTAAAGTTCTCTAAACTTAATGCATTAAAATTCTGTGCATTGATATTCCACTCAGATGAAAAGGGGATTGATGCAAATACTGCATGTAAATGTTCATGCAGCCGCGTTATCTAAATTTACATTTTATCTCTTGTAACTTTGACTGGGACATAAAATGATTCCGTATCCATGGCAACCTTCCTATTAAAGTTAATTGGTTCTTTAGTCGTATTAATTTATGTCACCTATACTACATATAGCGGCACACACTAGAGATGATAATGTTGCAGCTCATTAGAAATTAATCTCTTTCTCTCCGAAATTTGAGCATTTCCTTTCCCCATTTGTTTTATCCCCTTCAATCTATTACTCACACACACACACACACACACACACACACACACACACACACACACACACACACACACACACACACACACACATACATACACACACACACACACACACACACACGCAAACACACACAGGCAAACAGACAAGCAGATGTTTCACAGGGAGCGCTGACTGATACATGCCCATTGCCTAATTGCAGGTTTATGAAATCTGCAGGTTGCGGGTGCCAAGCAGTTTCCAAATGGAAGCCAAGCCGTTGCCGTGACAGCAGGTTGTGACCTTCCTGTAATTGTAGAGATGATGCCATTTCCCCTGCTCATCTGGCACGCACATCTGTGCCAGCGCAAACCCGCCGACAGCCAAAGCACACGGGCGAGGAACAAAAAGAAGAGATCAGAATGAGAATACATTTATTGTTCGCAATCCAACAGGGGTTTATTTTTACTATCCAAAGAGTTGATTAGTTGATTATGAAAACCTTCTCTTAATGCTTGATTTGCTTTCTCTGTGATTGTGCACTGATTGCCAAAACGTGCAGCTGCGATCATGAAAGCACAGACGTAAAATGAATTCAAGATATCCGATGGCTCCGGGATGTTTGGCCGCATTTTTTTGTTCTGGATTATTTCATAAAATTAGCCGATCATCCGCTGACAGGTTCTGATGAGTTCCCTTTGGCAACGCATTAACTTTATAGTTTACCTGTTGGCCTGCCAAGACCTACAAGATAGACAGGCCAGCTTGCAGCTCGCTGTAATTGCTCTGCTACTGCAGTACGGTATGGCATTTTTAATAAATGGTCATTTATAATACATTTCGAAATAACAAGCATGTGTCTTTGTCGATTGTTACGGATAAATTGAAGAATTGAACACACAGCGGTGTTTTATTCACAGCAACATATCCCCCTCAGCTTTTGCTGGATGAAAGCAGTGACTGGAAACCTACTACACAAGAATGCACCACCCACTACATTCACACTCAAGATATGAGTCAACCCATCACTGCAGTGCAATGCTGAGATTTATTTTTGATGAACGACATCTTGGAAAAGAGTGCAAAACTGGAAATTTGATCAGAAAATGTAAGTTTCTTGTCTGAGCATGGTGGCTGACAGTTCTCAGTGAGGGAGGCTGTGGCTGTATTAGTGTGATCTCTTTCACTTGCTTGTTATTTTTACTTTGCGCTGTGAGTTTTTCAGAAGCGAGGGTAAATTTCCAACCATCACACAGCACAACTGGCTTAGATTCTTCCCACTTACTGGGTTCTGCTAAATATTTCATCGGGGAACAAGAAGTTCCCTCTGTATTGCAGCAACAAACCGTATCCAACCCAGAGGAACTATTACAACAAGGGGGGAAAGAGTGAAAGCAGAAACCCAACAATCCAGCGTGGGTGAGAGGAGCAGGCGTAGCTACTATGTTAATGCATTTGTGTGTGTGCACCTGTGGTGGGAATGCTGAGACACTTGTCAACATCATTAGCCACTCTTATTAAGGCGTCCCATCTAACCTGAATTATACATCAAGCATCCAATCAAGAGCATGCGTTCCAAGCTGTCATGGGAGCATTCCTGATGGTTCCCGGTAGGAACACCAAAGCCTCTCCTTTTAATCAGAGGACTGAAGCCGGATCAGCGCTTTGGGGTCCAAATGGATACAGGAGAGAGGAAAGAGAGATATAAAGGGAGAGAGGGGGGAGATAGAATCCCACAGGTGCCATCACGTGAAGCTTAACGCGTGCTCTGCACTGCATGGTGAGTGTGAGGGGGTTGAACAGGAGAGCACGGATGAAAAAAGGGAAAAAGCAAAGGAAGTGCAAGGGAGTGTTTGGAGTTTTGGCCCTGATAGATAAAGATTTTAGAGCCTGTAACCTCTCAGCGTGATATTCTCATAGCTTCAGCTTGTCCTCTATCTGGCACAGTGTGCAGGTCCGTAATGCAGCTTTGTGAGCACTGTGTGACTGAGGAAGGAGTTGACACCGTGCCACTGCGCAGCAGTTAAACCTCAGCAATTGATGGCGTTTGTCATCTTGTGTTTTAATCTCTCTCGACACAAGGTTACTTAAGAGCTTTTAATATAACTCCTTCTCGGAACATCAACTTTGTCTGAGAACAATTGTCCCCTCCCCTGTCCCTCCCCTTCGCCTCTGGTGTTCATTAACATAGAAATTGACGAGCCGTAATTGATGCTCTAAAGCAAAGTTCAGACAGCAAGGTCAGCCAACAATCAGTAATTAAGCCAGTGCTCAAAGTGAAGCAGATCTGCTTATTAACAGTGGGGGCCAGGATTCATCCACACAGAATTGAAAATGGAAATAAAATCCAGTTAATTCCTGAAAAAAGCCTGCAGGAAGTCAGCACTCCAGCGTGTAAAACAATTACAGCCTATTATGCAGCGTGGGGAGGGATGAAAGACTCTCTCCTTGCCTCTAACGCCTCGTCTTTCTCCTATGATCTGTGCTGCTGCTAGGGGCTGCTAGTGCCGCACTGTGTGTACTTTCAACATACATTACTTTCCTTTGCTAACGTATAGCCGAGCAGGTGGATACGTTAGTCCCAAACAAGAGGATTTGAGCGACGACTCAAAAGAACAAAAACGTTTTGAAAGATGCGCAATGACAAAAGCAGCTCTGCCATTTAGTGAGCCAGAGGGCTGTAAAGACACACTCGCTCACTCCAGGCGTTCTGTTCTCAGGACGAGGACAGAATTCATGGGTCGCACTTGGAGAATCGATTACAGCAAATACAAGTACGTGTGTAAAATTCTGAACTCTCACTTCACATTTCTAATACACTCATACTACCTGATCAATTAATATGCATTAATATTATTAGGTTTCTAGGCGGGGGAAGGTAACGCAGTTGACGTAGCTCTCTCGCTCCCTCTCTCACACACACACACACACACACATTCAGAGTTACCATCCGTTGCTATAGCGATAATGCCAGTGACATGTGATACCAGCTAGTGTCCAGAGTCTCAGCCCTGCTTCTCCTGCCTGCATCGGTCTCAAGTTCTTACACAGAGACTTCCATCATTCGTGAGAGACAAATGTCCGCTTCATTTGTGTTGTCATGTCGCAGAGAGCTGGTGGAGACTTAAAGCAATTCAATGACCCTTTACCTCCAGACAGAACACCAAATGTCTTAAAATATGCTACACAGACTATGCCCAATTAAACGTAATTTCAAGCCTAATTTGGCCCAAATGAAGGAAAAGAGATAAGAACTGTATACTCTACTAACTTCCCTATCTACCACATCTCCCTTCCTTCTGTTCTCACATTCAGCTGCAATAACAGCAAGTGTTTGAATGGTTTGAAGGACAAAAGGGATGCTTTTAAGTGCAGTGGAGATGATTTATTCATTGTTTTAGGCTCTGTTTTAGAATCAGAGGGTCTCCTGCAGGTGGTATAGAGGCAGGCTATATGTGCACTTTAATTGTCTGATAGCAGCGTAGGCATGAATGCTATAGTCACTATCGTCACCTCTTTCTTTGTCTCTTTCGTGGCAGCATGTTACAATGCCATAATAACGGAATTAATGTTGATTTCAGGACACAAACATGTGGCTGGAGACTTTCATAACATTCTCTTCTTTATTAATTTAGCCTTAGGGCTCCAGGGCCTTCACTTGATTGGCTTCCCTGCTGAAATCACTGATCCATTCTGACCCTGGATATATGCAGAACAGTAAACATGAAGACAGTCAATAATGTAGCTGAAATATGGAAATCATATGGACGGCAACTGACTTTACACTGCATATATAAAGGAGATATCAATAACAGAAAGAGACATTTTATACCCCTGAAAGGCTGATCTCAGAAAACAGGACTGGCAGATTCTTGGCTTGAAGAATTGATATCGAGAATGGCATCAGTATAGACAAAGTTATATTCATAGTACAAAAAGTTGCATTTTTGTCCAGCTTTGGCAACATAATTTTTATGACCTGTGACCCAAAATCCAAGAAGGTTCAAAATTCAATACAATCCAACCTTTATAACACAATTTAGATTTGATGTTTAAAAGTTAAAGCACAAAACAAAAAATAGTTCAGCATACAGTTACAGCATACTATCTACTTCTTTTCCACAGAAAAAGAGCATAATGTCAAGTATGATTTTAATAAACTATGGCTACAAAATATGCAATATGTACTATATAGCATTAATAGGTTGTAAATGATCCTGGATACAACAGACAATTTGTGCTAAAGCTCAAACTATCTTTTGCTGTGTGCTATAAAATTGAAAGCTTGTTTTAACATTAGTGAGTCTTCAACTCATTCGCTATTCATCAAATGCTCCCCTAAGTGCTTATGGCTCCAGTGTGTTCTGTTTTAGGCAACACATAGAGAGAATTGATTTAGAACGGGAGGTGTTATGGACTAAGTTGTCACATGAAAGAGAATGAGAGAAGAGCACTGTAGGAATTCCATGTGGTTTTAGTGAGATGTAGAACTGGGTATCGTCTGCATAACAATGAAACTGGATGTTATGGTGGAGGAATGAGCGAACGAGGAGAAGAATGCAAACAGGAAACAAAAACCCTGAGCGCCCCAGAGGTGAGAGGGGAGGTCAAGGTCGATGCTTCTCCAGAGAAACTCCTGACAGTGAAGCACATCGTAACATCTGGAGGGCAAAGACCTCGGTGCCAACTAATGCCTCAGTTCAGTAAAGTAAAACAATGAGCTCAGTCACAATGCAGCAGGGTCCACAAAGCTAAATACACTCATGCACTGCCAATGAAACTCATCTGTTGGTCCTAAAGAAACCTTTGACCCTTGTGATTCCTTTTCCAGGAGCCTTGGGGTCTGGTTACAGTCACTAACACTGAGCGATATCATTGGTATAACCATTGGCAATATCTATGGGTTAGTTAATGTAATTATACTGTCACTGTACACTAGTTTGGCCCCAACCCCTTTACTCTTAAGACCCAACAACACCCACCTGTCCTAAGATCCAAACCCTCCTGGGACCATCCTACTGTTTGGTTACATGCTGATATGTTATATTTAGGCCCGTCAAAGTCAGTAATCAACATATCAGTTATCAGAAATGTTATTACAGCTGACATAAAAGGATCCCGTTTCATTTCATTATTTGTTCCAGGATTTAATTTAATAGAACTCATTTGTCTTAAATTCAATGAAGCCTCTCATCCACCAGCTACTTATAAAACCCAACGGCGAAAACAAAATAAAAGCCTGTATATGAAAAAAAAGCTGACATGTGAAGTACTTTTCATGTTGTCTTTCCTCTGTTAGTGAGAGAACACGCAAAGACAGCTGCTGGAACATCTGCTGCCACTGTATCACTCACTGCTCCCGCCTGGCACCAAAACCGTCGCCTACAACCCCAATTATTACACTGGGAAATAGTCTATGACACCGCTCAATACCTCAGCCATGGGCACATTTGTTTATTTGTGTGTTTGTTTGTCTGCTCCTAGCAAGGAATCTCAACAAAACTGCCTGAATGAGATCTCTTAAAAACAATGGGGACAAGAAAGCACAACCTGATTTTTCAAAACAACACTAAACACTCCCAATACATATCAGCACTTTGGTAAGTGATTAAACTAGTAAGAGCTAGTAAGTAAGATCTCAAAACATGACAACAGCAAAACTTTGGTTTCAAACCTTAGGCACCCCCTTCCCCTGAATACCCCCTTGATTAAGCAATTAAGCAAAGAAATCTCTTAATAGATATTGTGATGAAATAACTTTTCAGACTTGTTTCTGTTCCCTTCTTGGTGAAAATTGCATTGAATAACTTAATAGGAGAAATCAAGACCAATTACCTGGAACATTGTACAATAAGCTCACGCACATGGTGCAAATCTTTTCTTGGCTATTACAAAATGAGACAAATTACAGTTGCAGTAATTTCAACATTTAGTGGAAAATTTTCTAAGGGCCAAACACAAAAGTATTCCATTTGGTGATGATTGTTCCATGGCTATTTATAAAGCACATTCATGGCTCATTCTCTACTAACGATGAGGCATAGACGTGATTACAAAGCCATTCTGTGACCACACGTCTGAATTTTTCAAACAAATTTGACACTTTCTAGGTCCATGTCCCCATAAACCCTTATGCCTCTGAGAATGCAAGCACACAGAAGCAGAGACAGCAAAACTCACACTCACACCTGAGGGCGAATTAGTTTTCACTTCAGCCAGCCTGCAAGTTTTTGACCTGTTTCCCAGTGTGTGTGTGTGTGTGTGGGGGGGGGGGGGGTTCCCTCCCACACTTCATGTTTAACACAGCATATCAATGACAACCACACTGACCTCAACTAAAAGTAATCCTGCAAAAGCTCATTCCCTTTGGCCTGCAGGTAATGACTATAACTCAGAGGTCATGACTCGTTAGTTTAGTCCTAATATTCCCAGAAAAGATGAATGAATTCGCAAATTTAATTACGGTGGGCATCAATCAATCACCCTGAGCTCCTTCTTCATTCACTGTAATCACATAGTATGATGTGGCATAGTTATGGATATGACTGGTTGTTGGTAAGGGGCAGTACAGTATAATGATGTATGGAATGAAACAGTATGTCTAGCTTCTACAGCAGTGACTGATACATTTAATGGGTTGCAGTCATCTTGAATGAATGAAGTTGAGGCGACAAAGGCCGGGTGTTTGTGGTCCGCTGTGTAAGTGCTGCAATCAAGACACCGCACAATCTGTCTCTATTCACGGCAAACTGACACCAATTGACTCCACTGCCACACTGCTGTCATACTGCACATTACTTAGTGTTGTGTTTTCTAAATTAGTGCTTACACGCCACTTTTCTCAATCATCCACACAAAAGACTTTAAACTGCATTTTAACTGCTAGTTTGAAAGCAGTAGTGTGTCGTTTGTCAGAGCGTACAGGTAAAGAGGACAAAGGCTCAGACAAAAGCGACATTATGAGAAGGGAATGAGAGCATTGGCATGATGGAGACGCAAAGACACTCATCAGCTTGAGTCACACAGCCAGAGGAAACTCCAATCACACTCACACACACAAAAACAGAACCTGAAAGTGTTGGTGAAGAAAGCATCTTAATGAAAGTTGTATGGGAATGTGTGGTGAATGAGAAAGAGAGGGGGAGAGAGAGAGAGAGAGAGAGGGAGAGAGAGAGAGAGAGAGAGAGAGAGAGAGGGATGAAGGACAGAAGGAGCACACTATTAGCCTACAGTGAGAAAAGGAGGGGTGTTAAAAGATTTCCACTTCATCATTTTGCTGTGAATGATTTTGCATGAATTTGAGTGATGACTCATGATACGCTGTGATTGATTTGTTCTGCAGTAAAATGCTTTCAATTAATGAATCAAATCCCCAAAAACTCCCTGAAAGAAAACACACCAACGTGGACAAACGCCTTTTGTTTGACAAATCAGACACATACACACATACACATACACACTCCTGTACATGTATTGTTGACAAATCCATTGTGTGTGTGTGTGTGTGTTACTCCATGTGAGGTTGGTGGTGTTGATCCCAGTGCGTTGTGGGCGTGTCATTAGTGATCTGAACTGGAGCGAGAGACTCCCCTGCCTCCCTCCTGTCTGACAGCCGGCAGATTACTATGAAGGATGTCCCTCATTAGTTAAGTGCTGATACTAATCCAATCTCCTGACGTTATGAAGTGACGCTCAGTCTTTATCTGACCTGGACGGCATCATCAAAATCAACACTGACTGAGATGAGACCAGAACACTGAGTGCATGTGGAGCTGTTTGTTCTCCAGGCATGCATGTTTATAAGGTTTAGAGCTCACACACACTCACAAACACACACACGTAACAGGTGGCTCAGACCAGACGGCTTCGCACCGCCTCACACTGGCTTTGCCTTTATTGGAAGGGTAAAAATGAATAATGCTGAAAGTTAAATCAATTAGTCGCCGATGGAAGAAAAAAAATGTAATTACAGCGTCTCTCATGTGAGAACTTTTGCTTTTCTTTGTATAAATTGATGTAAATTTAATTGAGCTCTTTGACTGCTGAAAAGTTAAAGTCATCAATCCCTTTGAGTCAAAAATACGTTTAGTGTTTTACTGCAATGTGAGTGATAAAAAGATGAGTCATGATGTAAGAGAATTTGGTAAAAATGTAATTTACTCATTGGAGAGAAGCCAGAATGATTACAGCATATGTATCAAAATGCTTTACTGGCTTCATGCTTGTCACTCAACTGAGCTGCCTCCAGTCTCTGCTTTACTAAACCTGACATCTCTAACATGGGTGGGAAAGTGGCGACAGCGCTGATGAATCCAGCGTCCTGTGTGATTCTGTATCCATAGTGTTAAGCCTCCTCCTCTTTGCTTTTGGCTGAAATACGTCTCATCCCCGTGACCCTTAGTCCCGACTGCTGATCGGGCTGCACTGCGTCCGCTGACAGACTCGCTTTCACTGCTGCATCACTTTGCATCAAGCAGAGTCAGAATAGCGTGTGACAAAAGCCTTTCCTGTCCAGTTAACCATCATTTCATCTGGATGTGCAAGCTGAGGTTTTGGGGCCCATTATGCACACGCTGGCACAACCATGACTACACCAGTGGTCCATTCAAGTCAATTCAATGCAAAAGCAGAAGAATCCAAATTATGCAGTCTTTCCCCAACAGAAATGATTCTCAAACGTACGACTTACAATGCAGGAGAGCGTCGGAAAACACAGAGGCTGTTGGAATGCTAATGCGCCACGTGAGGGAGGGAGGGAGAGAGGGAGGGAGGGAGGGAGGGAGGCGGGTGCATAAATAGCCCCGCATGCCGACACATGGAGCCGAGTGAGGGAGGTGCGGGCTGCTGACCTTGGAAGCTCCATAGTGAATGAAGGTTCAGAAAGTGACGAGGCACTCCTCCACTCTGCAGCCCACACAGCCAGGCCTTCACACCAGCTTATGTAACCGCCACAGAGAGAGAGAGAGAGAGAGAGAGAGAGAGAGAGAGAGAGAGAGAGAGAGAGAGAGAGAGAGAGAGAGAGAGAGAGAGAGAGAGAGAGAGAGAGAGAGAGAGAGAGAGAGAGAGACGGGGAGGCAGAGATAGAAGCTTTGGGGAAGAGCAGGAGGGAGAGAAAGTGATGGAGAGACGGAGAAGACAGCCAGTAGAAAGCAGAGCATCCCACTCTGCTGAAATATATATAGACACAATGAAACAAGAGACACACTTTGGAGTTTGCTCAACTCCAAAAACCCACATCGCTTCCTGTTGTCGTTAGTCAGAAGAAGAAAAAATCGCTTCTGACAGAGACACAGAGGAGACGAATGGAAAAAGGATGATAGACGCTTTTCCATAATCTGTCCTGAGAAATGAAACATGTAGATGTGAGTTTGTGTTCGATGTGACAGCGTCGCACACGTCATCCTATTGCAGAGGAGCATTTATGGTTTATCAGGACTGGACAGAAGAAGAAGAGCTCAGTGCTACCTGGCAAGCTCTCTCTCTCTCTCCCTCTCTCTCACACACACACACACACACACACACACACACACACACACACACACACACACACACAAGTGGTGATTGGGGCATTGGGATCAGGCTAAGTGCCAGGCAGCTCTCTGTCTGAGTAGAGATAAACTTTTCTGCCCCTGGTATCTCCACTTACAGGCCCTAATGATCCTAGGTGGGGAGGTACAGAATGTGTTTGTGTGTGTGTGTGTGTGTGTGTGTGTGTGTGTGTGTGTGTGTGTGTGTGTGTGTGTGTGTGTGTGTGTGTGTGTGTGTGTGTGCGGAGACAGAGGTAGAGCTTTTGTCGCTTGAAGGCATGTTAACAATACCGGGAGTACATTTTGAAAATGTCACTGGTGTTCCCACAGTGGAATCGTCCCTGCTCACATTTCCATGGACAGTTTCTCACATTTGACCGCCTGCACGTTTTAAAACTTCTATCCGATTGGAATCTGTGATCTTTTTCGTTTTCCATTCCAGATGAAATCATGCTACATGTGTTGTGCATGCATAGATTTGCATGTGCAGAGTTAATCACTATTTTTAATTGATTGCGGATCATGATTATCTTAAGTGCAGCTCATTAACATGGTTGATATACTGGATCTGCCTGCATCACACTAATGACTGCTGCCATAATATGCAGCGCTTTTGGGTTTTGTCAGCGACACATAAATTCAAGATTGCCAGAACCATATATAGTTTAAGGACTGTTTTCACTCAGTGTGCATAGAGTTGCTGCAGCGAGGGAGTGTAGGCTTTGGTCAACATGTTGCACATTAGAGCAGCAGTTGAATCACAGGGTAACACAGACGTGAACTTAACGTGCACAAATTGGCCCCGCCCACATCCCCATCACACTCCTTTGGCTTGTGCTGTGTGTGTGTGAGGATGAACAGGGATCCAAACTGCTGCATGATGCGACAATTTAAAGAAAGATCAGTAAGTTTTCAGTCCTCTGCCGCTGAAGTTTATGAAGAGCTGGATTCATGGTTTCTGGTGCACATCGTCTCCTCAGAGCCCCAGATCTAGGTCACAGCGCTCTCTCTGATCTGCTCTGCACTGTTACATAAAACACACTCCGTTTGTATCAATCCCTGCCTTTCTCAGTCTCTCTCACACACACACACGCACACACAGACGCACATTAAATTAACGCAATCACAAGCGCGCGGTGAGCTTTGTCGTTAACCCATTAGATCCATCAGACGTGAAGAATTCCACAAAGGACTCTGGAGAGGAGGCGCTGCCGTGCTTTTAACACAGCACTCGGCTGAGCGTGGCTGCAATTATCCACACTTTCAAAAAAGAAGGAGGTGTGTGTGAGTTTTATCCCAGTGGCAGATTATTGAAGTTCAACATCCATGCAAGATTATGCATTAACTTCTCAGTTTGAGGTAATGGGGACATTAGACATGGATAACCAGTGTGATGATGAAGCACACGTCATCAACAACAACATGAAGAAGAAGACGATTCCCTCCTCTCTGTGTCACTGACGCCTCACTTTGATTCCTTTGTTCCTTCTCCATCATATCAAAGTGTAATAATTGATAATAACGCCTTTGTTTGTTGTCACATGAAAGCGAGACAGAGATAAGAGGGCAGCCTAACGCCCCCCGGGGGTAAAGATCATCTGAACCCTTTCAACTCTCTATTGATCCCTGAGTGACGTGAGGCTCATTGATTATCAGTCCAGTGATAAACAAACTGTTTTTACTCACAGACCTGAGACACACGTGGACATGTAGCTCGTCCAGACTAACGCCATGTCCACGTCTGTCTTTGCCTCTCTTTTTTAAGCATAGGAACATTCTGTGCTTTGGCTTTATTTGTGTTAATCTTGTCAGACAACTTTGCAAGTGTAAAACAGCTTGATCAAGCATTTTGAGGCAGCATTAATATTAATATTAGAGCAGGATTACACTTTGAACTACACACACACGCTGCAGTGGATCAGTGTAGCCCTCACATTCACTTCTGTGCTCTGTCAACCCGGATGATCGCAGACTGTATCCACCAGGAGGCGGAGCCAGGGCCGGGACGTAAATCATGGCAGGCCTCGCGTTGGAACTCCTTAAAAACGGCTTACGATCTCGCTCAACCGTGTGAACAAGGTGGCAAAAAATGGAGGGAGATCTGGATTATTTACGGTAAGATCGACAGAGACAACAGATGGCGGCGTGTGAGGCCGTTAAACAAATCCCGCTGAGCTGAATCTGCCTCTGTGCGGCTGTGGCGGTGCAGGTGACAGAAGTTGACGCCACAGCCGCGGCGCTTTCAGTAGTTTCTGCACGGACGGAGCGCACGAGCCAGACTTCAAATGAAACGCAGGACACAAATCTGAGCCCCGGCGCGTACGTGTGTGTGCAGCGTAATCCTGCCCAGCGACGCATTGAAGAGGTCGAATTTCGTGTATCAAGACTAAATCCTCATTTTAAGCTTGTGCAGCCATCCAACGCCAAAAACAGAACTCAATTTGTGTTGGGCTGTAATGAAACACCAAATTAGACAGACAGGGTCGACGAGACGAAGGTGTAACCTGCTGAGAGCAGAGCCGAGCAAGCGAGCGAACGTCTGTCCATCCTTCCATCCATCCCATCCAACGCACAATGGTGTTGTCAATAGAAAGAGGAAGGAAAAGATTTACACCAGGCTGAAGCCTATAGGGAGGATGACAATATTGCAATCTACGCTGGATCAACAGCAGCCACTCAGAGGAGACGCAGAGGCACAAAGAGACTCTTCTACTCTCACACACACATCCACACACGGTCGCCTGTTGTTAATGATGTAACTGGAGGGTTCTACATTCTACACATTCACGAGGTAAAAGTGAATTCAAGATTAAGTATACGAAGGTTAATCCATAACATCCCGTACTATTGAAATCAGGCACTTGTGCTTCTATATGCGCCACCTTTGGCTGATGTGTTTGTGTGTGTGTGTGTGTGTGTTTGTGTGTTTGTGTGTGTTTGTGCAGTCAACCTTCAACAACAGCAAAAATACAATTTCAATACAATTCTGAACCAGAGTGACTAGCTGCATTATTTATGGGGCGGTATGATTAAAAAAATACACCCAAATCGAAACAGAATACGAGCTAAAGTCAAAGCACCTGGAGCCGGATGCCCTGAACATGACATCACTCCACAGGGCATCTAAAGCTATAATTCACTGGGACAGAGTCGGAGTGGAAGGGATTTAAAGTGAAGCCCAGAACTACACACAAATGTGATCTGATATCTGCCATTTCTCTGTTGTTTCTTGGGCTCTTATCACGGATGACAGGCTGCACAAAGTGGACGCCGGCTGTTTGGATTTGCCAAATGAGGCGGTTCACGTTACACAACTGGTCTTTGGTGAAGCGTCGCTACCGCTGATTTCCTAAACAACGACTCCAGAGACTCAATCCCCATAAATCTCCTTCCCGAAATTGTGCATGAGCAGAGGCGAGAGAGAGACGGATTGAGTTTAGAGAGGAAGGAACTGGAATGATGTCAGAGAAACTTTGAGCTCAGCGAAAGTTCTGTTTGAAAAGGATTATGTAATGTTTGTAAAAGTGAAGACCAACGAGCCGACACTTTGTCTCCGCTGTCTGTTTCCTGTTCTGTTTCCAACACTCGCTTTGCCAAAACCACAAAAATTGAATCTTTGTGGTTGTAATGGAAGAGGACGGGTCACACTAGATGATGATGATGATGATGATGATGGGTTCACTGGACAACATTTGGGCCCCAGCTGGATCCAGTTGGCCAACTTGAATCCAAGTAAAATCCCTTACAAGCCAATGTTACGATTTAAACAAAGGCAATGAAGGTCAGCTAGCAAGTGTTAAAGATCTTCAACGCAGATGTGAGCTTGGGAAATCTTCCTGCCTGATACTTCAGCAAAGTTTTGTACTGGAACATCTGGGTTTCCCTTGGAAACACACACACACACACACACACACACACACACACATCTCTGAGGACGACAGATGCATTCAAGTGACCGATCATATCTCATCAAAACACACCTGACAACCTGAGATGGAAGTAACACAACATTTGGTGTTTGCCTGTGAAACACTGAGCACAGAATGGAGCCGCTCGCTTTAAAGTGTGTATATATATATATATATATATATATATATATACACACACACACACACACACAGGCCTTTGTGCTGGCTGATGTAATGACTTGTAAGACCTGAAGGGGTTGTTTACTGGTAATACTGTTCACACACTCTGCATGGGGCATTTTATAGGGGAAAGAAGATATGAGCTCAAGATTGCAGCAGATGCAGCGTCGCCTTTAGATGCAGCAGCGCAGAGAAACAGCAACGCATCCCCATTTTACATTCAAGCTTAAAACTGTAAAGCCACCGACATATCAAATACAGAACGTGAAGAAGAGCGCCTCAAGAAGAAAAGAAAGACAGAAGGAAGGATGAAAGGAAAGGCAGCAATCGATCTGTAGAAATCAAATCAATGTGTCACTGTTCAATGTTCCTAAATGAAAAATAGTGAAGCAAAATCTAAATAATCCATGAAATCTGGACTGAGGTGCTTTACTGCTTCAATGTACTTAGTGACTTCACAGTGCATGTGTGTGTGTGTGTGTGTGTATGTTGTTTCTGTGTGTTGTCAGGATGAGTGCATACATAGCAACACATGTCTCTGTTTGTGTGTGTGTGTGTGTGTGTGTGTGTGTGTGTGTGTGTGTGTGTGTGTGTGTGTGTGTGTGTGTGTGTCTATGTTTGGATTGCAGTGACTCAGTCCTGAGAGGGACCCGTGCTGTGTCTGACAGCGAGCCGAGTCGTCGTGGCGAGCGTCTCCATGGAGCCCTTGGGATCCTGTAATTTAGCAGCGCAGCAGGACAAAAAACATTTGTGTGTAGGCTTTTTGCACGATGAAGCGTCGGCCTTTATTTAACCACAGAATATGAGCAGTGTGTGTTCTAAGCACTCTGCTGCTCGTTCCTTACCCCTCTCTCGCTCTCTCTCTCTCTATCCCTCTACCCCTCTCTCTCTCTCTCGTTCCCTCCACAAACCCACTTGGAAATCTTGCTTTCCTTAGCCATGTTTTGCTCATTAAAGAGCTCTAACGAGCACGAGTGTACATCCATTTAATTCAAAGCAAGTGGCTCTACTCGCTGTAGAACATAAACCCCTGCTGCTACGCAAAATATAACCCAATGTGTGTTTGCCCATGAGCACTAAAGTACATCTTATGAATTGACAGCATCTTCTGAAGCAAGTGGTGAGAATCCAAACTACTGAAACACTCAAAAGGTCTGATTCAGAAATTAAAGTTTAATAGTTATTCCATATTAATGAAGATGATTTTCTGGGATAATCACTCAGTGTGGCATTCAAACCTCGTGAATTAACAAATCTCAAAATATGAATCTTTTCTTTAAATAAAAATAAAAATACATATTACAAATCTAGGAATCTTGTCTGAGTTTTGTTTTGCCATCTGTGTGGGGTCGGGTTGCCAGGTTGTGAACAAAAGATAAATACACCTTGTGACACTCAAACAAAACTATTGGGAAATCATAAATCCATACATTCATACTGTATGTGTGTGTATGTGAGGTGTTCCTTTACAGTCTTCAGGCCTGCATGAGGACTTGTGTGTTTTTTGTCACAGGAGAAACCGAACATTCTCATATCTGAGCCATTCTGACAGTTTGACACGCGGATAATGAGGCCACTGATAATAGTGTTTTGTGGCACACACACACACACATACACACACACACACACACACACAGCCCGGGTAATTCCATCTGTGTCCATCACAGTGGTGTGTGCGCTGTGTGATTATCAGGGACACATGATTAATAACCTCTGTTGATGGAAACAGCCTCCTCATGCTGGCCAATAAGTCCTAGATTAGAATAAATGGGAGCCGGAGCACAAACCAGCACCATTCCTCACATCCAATCACATTAATGTGCTCCAACACACATCACACACACACGCACACACGCCCACAAACACAGGGACTCTCTCACCTACACACACAAGCAAAGGTGAGCACCATTACTGAGGGGAAACCATGCGAGTGCTCTCTGTGCCCTGCAGACCTGCATGTTTATAATGGAGGATATCCGGGTCAGCCTCATATATATGATGTTTACATGCAGGCTGACCTGAGCAACAGAGATAAGAAGAGACGACCACATCACCAGGGGAAGCACAACTAGAGGTCATTTACAGCTGGATCTGTCTCCTGTCATTCTGGAAGCTTTCTGGCAGAAGAACACGGAGCTCCTTATTTCCACCTAAAGCAGAGAGAGGCACACCGGAGTGGATTCTCTTTTGTTGGAGCCGCAGCCGTTCTGGAAACCTAATGCACAGCCTACGTTTGGACGAGCTGATTCATTCCGCTCATTTACATTTTCCCAATGACCTTGCCTGCTCTCTCCTATCCCACGCATTCCTAAATACGGATCGCTGTCCACACATACGTAGGACAATCAGCAGGAAGGGAAGGGAAGGGAAGGGAAGGGAAGGGGAGGCGCTGTCTCACACAGATACAAGCGTACCCCCGTCTGTATATACATACCCATAAACCACACACTCACTCACTCACACACACACACACACACACACAGACAGACGCGATAAATCATTTTCCTGCTCATTTTGCCAGAGCGGCGCAAATCACTTTCACAGAGCTTTACGGTCTGACGTTTTACGGCGATGAGGATGAGTCTGTGTGAAACCCTGTGTGTGTTGCACTGTATGTACCGCGTGTGTGCGAGTGTGTTATCACGACAGGGACTGCCTGGCAGAGCCTTTGAGGATAGAGAGAATAATCCCAGAGTGTGTAGGTGTGGATGACGTGTGCGGTGCTTCACTTTAGCTCCACGTCCTGAGTCGTGAAATAAGACGAGCCATCCTTTTCCTTGCCCTCGCCTTTTGCTTGCTTCCTTCCACGCTTCTCTTCACCTTCCCTCTCTCTCTCTCTCGCCTCCCTCGCTCTCTCTGGCGTCTTCCTCTCGTGCCCGCCCGATCGTCAGACGTTCCAACTTGCTCCCTCTGTTCTCCCCTTTGTGTCCTTTTAAATTCCTTTCCGGCTCTGAACATAGGTGCCTCATACTCCACGCTTCTCTCCTCCTCTCCAGCTACTCGGCTGAATCCTTTCCATTAGAGACTGAGAGAGGGAGATTAGTGTTGTATTAGTGTGCTTTCTCCCTGTGTGTGTGTGTGTGTATGGTGGAGGGCCGGGGGAAGGGATTTCCGAGGCTTTCTTAAGTAACAGAAGAAGACGGGAGGTAAGATGACAACCAGGAATGCCATCATTGTGAAGAGGAGGGGGCGTGTGGGAGCCTGGAGATGCTTCCTATTTGTCTCTGATGGAATTGCGCCCGTTTTTATATTAGCTCAATAACACCGTGTGATAGTATACGCTGAAGGATTGTCGTCCTGAAGCTCGACCGTTCAGCTTCTGAGAGAGAGCGGACGCAGGAGAACAAACGCAAACATGCATGAAAACAGCCACGCATGCTGAATACATATACACACACACACACACACATCTGCAGGGGCTGTCAGCCATGCGACGAGCGTGTTGCTTAGACACCGCGAGGTCACCCCAATACCGGAAATCACACAAACCAGGTGTGACACCTGTTCCAGCGCGGTGGCCAGCCTGCTCAGAGCACACACACAGGAACACACACTTAACTTACATTACACTGCAAACACCACGTATACGCCTTCAGGAATTTCTGCACCAAAGTACACTTAATCTGAGTTAAAGACCCCGATTATGAGATTATAAATCGATTTATTCCAGCTTGTAAACATCGACTCGCCTCATACTGCACTTACATGGAAATGCAAACCACTAAATCACATTTTTGCCTTTAATTGCTTAAAGGACAAATACTAGTGCAGTAAAAGTACTGGTTGAGTAGTTTTGGGGGGCAGTGGGTCCCTTCTCCTCCTCTTGTGCGACTCTGCCAATGTCAGCAAATCCCTGGAGAACAATGACGAGACATAATGGATCGCTTCCCACCTGTGATGGATTCTATAATGTCTGAAATGAAATGAGAGTGAAATGTGTTCACGCAGCGGAGACTGAACGCTGATGGCTTATCCTGTGACATCACATCACATCATCACCGTAGCTCTGTAACAGCTGCCTGTTATTAGCGGGGACGTCCCGGGATGTGAGGCGGCGTGATCACAGCTTGAAGAATAATCACACTTTTACGGTACGACTGGCTGCAGGTGAGAACGTGTTGTCGCCACGGTCACAACCAAAGTGGTAGCAGGACCAATCAAAGGAAGTACAACATGAATTATGCATATGGTAAAGGGGGAATATACAGTAGTATATCAGCCTGGATGCACTTTGAATGAGGGAGAAATAAAGCGTCTGCTGGGAATACGGGCTGATGACTGCATCAACCAGGAGGAATATCAGAGAATCACTCAACGACGCTGCATTAATGTTCAAGGAAAAAAGCTAATAGATGATATTAAAGAGAGGGAAAGGCACTGCGAGAGACCGTCCTCTACCCTTTAAAGTTAAGCAAATAGCAGTTAAGGCTTCTATCTGCAGTAAGCATCTGTGTAAGCTGGAGAATTGGCACGCTCGCTCAGGCGTCTGAGAGACATCCATCTGCAGTGCCACTCCAGAGCAGCCGAGTGTGACTGCAGTGACAAACGCGCTGTCATCCAATTTCACACACACACACACACACACACACACACAGGCACACAGGCACACATGCACACACACACGCACACGCACACGCACACACACACACACACACACACACACACGCGCACACATTTGTTGAAAATTCTATCCCGCTCATCGCTTTCTCTCTCTCTCCCGTTCCCGTACTTTAACATTCTGACATAATTGTTGACAGCGATGCACAGAGCAGCAGATTGAGCGTTCAGATAAAGAAGCCACTTTGGCAGCCGGCCACTTTCAGAAAACCGGAAAAAAAAAGAAAAAGGAAGTTAAAAAAGTTCCAAACAGTGTCAGAGAGTAAATCTAAATATTTACTGCCTAATACTAATTCTATAAAGCTTGTGTATGCTGTTGTATTTATGAGAACATAGATGTTTACAACCTGGCATTAAGACCAAAGTGCTGACAGACGACGCACAAGCGGCTCAGTTGATGATGACGGGGAAGAAGGGCTTTATGGATTTAAGGAAAACAACAGATGTAAGCATCAGTGAAGAAGATGAGTCAATCATTGTCTGATGGCTTTGGGGGTGTGTATAGGTTTCAATATTCCACACACACACACACACACACACACACAGGTGCCAGGTTATTAGGTACAGGACAACGCCGGTCCTGCCTCTTGGTTTTACAGAAACGTGTCGATTCAGATCTTTTCTGATCATCAAGAGGAATCTATTAAACCCCAACATGTGAGTGTATGACATCACTATAACCTGCAGCCGGATTCAGCCGGTTGGATGCAGGTGGAGCAGGGAGAGAAGGTAAACGCCACATTTCTTTCCCTCCATTACGTTGCAGGCAGAAGTCAGGCACGTTAGAACTAAACTAGCGATGATTTATTTTCTAATTGACATGAAAATTGTTCAAATCACATTGCAAATACGCACTCCGGGCTAATGTAATACTGATAACATGAGGCTGGGAGCAATTACTGCAGAAACTTGGTGAATGTGACTCACTGATTCAATAGAGTTCTCTAATGTCTGAGGCTTTGGGAGCGCCTCCTCTCTGCACATCACAGCCTCATATTGGTGAAGCCAGATGATTGCTCCTCATCGCCTCCAAACACACTTCCTTCTGTTTAGTCCCTCTGTCAAATATTAGATTTGCTTTGAAAAGTTCCTTCTTTGTGGGCAAACACATGAGGAGCGGAGTCATGACCTCCCTCCCTCTCCCCTCGCTCCCTTCCCCTCTTGTTCCCTCTCTCCCTCCTCCCTTGTTCCTGTCCGCCGCTCGCAGTGACATCATACCGGGAGGCCACCAGGTGACCCCCACAGATGGCACTTTGACACTCAGATGTGGAATCAGGTGTTGCGCTGTACAAATCTGCATATTTAGTGTCACATTATACGCTATATTAACACGCTGCGTTCGCAATCCAAGGTAACGTCTAAGTCAACCGAAGCGCTATGTGGGAGGAGAGCGGAAGAAGAAAGAACAACTTTGTGAATAAACTGCTTGGCTCCTCTGGTTCACTTTTCAAGGGTACGACTGCGCTCGCTGTCAGGAAAACAGCAAGTCTCGCTGTTTCTGCAGGGATTGTTTATAGATTTCTAATCTAGGCCAGCAACTTGTAATTTTCTCTCTGTCTTACTCCTGCTGTGCATTTTCTCATCAACTGCATCAATGCTGCGCTCACTAACCCACGGAGGGGAAGGCGAAGAGGGCGGCAGATAATTCATGAAAGCCACGCAAATCTCTGAACACGAAGGTCAGATATGCCGCAACCCGAATTAGCAGCAGCGAGTCTGCCTGCGTGTCGCACACAAGGCAAGCGGCGGGACTTTGCTGCCCCGCAAATGAAGCCTGAAATCGCTAGCAGACTCAGGCACAGAGAGGAGGGAGGAGGAGGAAGAGGAAGAGGAGGAGGAGGAGGAGGGTGGGGAAGGCTGTAATTTTCACAACAGGCTATTTGTGGGAGCTCGACCAAAATTCGGCCTCTGTCCGGCTGTTCCTCGGCAACAAACAACCGCAGCTATGATAACAGGCATCAGTGTTGCTGGAAGTCACATCACAGAAATGTAATATTACTGAATCCCACACTGTGGCTCAGGCAAATGAAAGGTTCCTGCATCCGAGAAGAATCTTTTGGTATATTTTACTCCTCGTACAAATATATATGTATCCTCGTATGACATCCTGTGTGTGTAGCAAACTAAATCAAATCAAACTACTTCATTCTAATGCGTGTCATGGAGGAGCAGTGTCTGATAAGAAAGATGGAAAAACACCAAAAGTCAGGCAATCACGAACTTTAATGCTAAAACAAATCACTGTGTTATGCATCTAAAATTGTAAATCCATACTTTCCACTGATTAGTGTGGCGAAAACACACATTTAGTGCGGCAATGGATGGCTCCTCTTTACACCCTTATGAATGCATCCCCATGTATTATCTGGATAATCACATCCATTGTCGGGCCGTGTTAAATAAAAGCGTTATTTGGATTCCGTCTGCATTGTGATCTCGGCGGGCAGGTCGTTACTCAAAGGAAGCCTGTGTTTATTGATGAGCTTCATCCATTTTTAAAATACCCTTTTTTCTGTCTCTGTCTGTCTGCTAGGGGGTTGTTACCCAATTTACGACAAGTTGCAACTTCTGACACAAACTGAAGGGCAGAGAGTGAGCGAGGCGGCGAGACAATGAGGGTTTGATCTCGTAAATGTGTCTCGGTGGAGCAAATTGCATTTGTGGCTGGCTAGTTTACGCATTGTATTAACAATTCATGTAAGGTGTAAATGTCTCCTATGATAAAGATGTTTACTACACTTCTCAGCATGCAGCTATTCTCAGCAAAATGGTATTCTTGATTGTTTACAACCCCGGCATGGACCGACTGGAGTCTCTCATCATAGACGACCAAGTCCCTCAGAAGATGCATAAAATATGAGGACGTACAACAACGTGATACCTCCGGCATCATCTCAAGCAATGTTTGCAAGAAGAAAATACAAACCTCCACGTCGGCCGGATGGGAGAGACTTCACCGTTTAGAGGCTGAAGAGGACGTCTCTGCAGGAGTGAGACAGAAGCAGCAAAGTGAGCCGGAGATTGATGAGAGGATCCTCTGCTGGCCATTCTCTATTGTCTTCCTCTGGCAGGCTGTATATCCCCTCCGTCTCCCTGTAGACTTGTAGGAGGTTTCAGAAGATTTAGATGTGAGGGCACAGTGTTGGAAACACCTCACAATCACACTCCCACTGGGTGCTCTGTCAACAGCAACGTTAATCTACATGCTCTTCATCATCAGACTACCTGAGGTGATTCTTCAGTAGGAAATGTACTCTACAATAAGAACAAGGGGAATAAAAAAGATGGAGATGTTGGGCGTTTAGTTATATAGTGCACAGTAAGTAATAATTTGTAGCTGAAGCCTGTGAATTTCTGCATCTGCAAAAGCATCTCAGCCTCCAGGAGGAAATAATTGCGACGGTTTTGAGGCTGGGCAAAGTTTTCAAGTTTTTAGTTTAGCTGGGTCGCAGCGAGCTGATGGCACCCAGTGGCGTAAACAAACAAATCCTTCTTTTCTGTGGAAAGTTGTTTTTGAACCATCTGGGCTTAAACATAAATGCATAAATACAAGCTTAATATAATCTTAATAATATAAACTCGCCCGTTTAAGGGGTAATTCTACTGCACCTTAGAGAGAAAATGTAAATGCTGCCACCTGCTGGGCTGGAGTAGCCTCTGCATCTCTAGATGAGGTTATTAGAATAAAGGTAAAGGATAACTGCTTTAAAACAATACAAAACTACAACATGAATGAGTTGGAGGAAATGTATGTCCAAACTTTGATACTGACATTGTTTTCTTTGGTCAGTTGGAGCATTGTGGAGATACTTGGCCTCATTTCCCAGTCGGTATTCTGTAGAACAAAGCTGTATGGAGCCATCTGTTATTTCTGCAACACAGCAAAGACAGGGGTTAGGCCCTCCACAATAAAAGCTTGACACATCTTCAGGGTTAACCAAACTCTTTGTTATGGTAACGCCTTCTAAGATCAATTTTCGTTGGGTGCTATTTTTCCTTGCAACGCCTTCAGCTACTTCACATTGCAGAAGCTGAGGAGGCACTACAAGAGTAGATGTTACTACAGGATATCAACGGACATACAAATGCTTCAGAATGAAATGTCACAGGGAAACACTTCACATCAAGTAGCTTTGAGAGGCTTTTGATGCCTCACGTCCGTTCTACAGACTGCGACCTGGTAAGTAAACGCCAGGAAACACCAGCGACTGTAGTTCAGACAAAAATGTCCCAAAAATCACTTAGTGACACACCTAGCGTATATCTTTTTCAGCTACACTAAAAAAAAAGCAGCATTTTAAGCAAGCAAAATCTCTGTCTTTACGTCGGTTTGTGAGGCTCTCACACTTTGACCTTGGCTGAGTGGGGGCGAGGCAATGTTCTCTTCTCTATGGGCATTGTGTTTGAGGCCAAACAACAAAACAGCACCTTATTAATGTACATCTGTGGTCACCACTCTTCATTAAAATCCAATTCAGTCGACATCTTTCTAATTTGGATGTATTAATGAATGAGCTGCCGGCGGTTTAAGGCAAAGATAAAACCACCACAGCAAGCTGCCAAACCAATTCATTCTTTCACTCCTATCATTTCCTGCTACACAGATCACATTGAGATTTATGCCAGTCACCAGACCCATGCTGAAGATTATGTATTGGTTTTGTTGAAGCCCGTCCCTGCCATACTGCACTCCACAATCCTGTCACACTGTGATTCATGGGTTTGTGCCTGCTGTTGCTAAAATTTTATAGCCATTATTGGCAGAGTACTTCTTCACACATTCAGATCCATTTCAGGGCCTGCTCTCTTTCCATCTATCCCCATCCTTGTGCCTGATGCATCTCTGCCAGACAGAACCAGCGTCGATGTCTTCACAGTAGCACGTGGTGATGCAGGTTTGGGGTGAGGATGAGGAAGATGGAGCAGTAATCAGCTCTCTGAGCCGTCAACAATCCCTGCCCTTGTTCGGGTTTCACAGTTTCAGGGACTGACCCTCTTTTTCTTGTATTTCACAGTGCTGCCTGAGTGTAAATGCATGTGCGTGTGTGTCTGTATGTGTGTATGCGTGTACATTTACTTAAAAAGCCCACAATGCAGTGCTGTGAGTTGGTTACCCAGCGACACATAACCACAGCGTGATGGTTCTGGGGACATCAAGTAACCACTGAACCACACAAATAATCACATTTTAATTACTCATCTGCTGGACTGAAACACACACCAACCACTTTGGCCAGGGTGCATTGTATTTGCAGAGCTACAGCAGCACATTTACACGACTGTCACCTTCATTGAGCTTCTGAACAGCGGTTTGTGGGGCGATAATGTACGTGGCACTCAACAGTCATTTGAACAACATTAGAACCAGAAGAGTGGATCAGATTTGCTCTGCTAACTCAAAATAGAAAGGAAACATTAGACTGAAAAGGCTGTGTGAGTTTACAGAGAATTACACGCTGCAGGAAGGCTTTCATGTTTTTGCCTCTATGTGCATCCCACTCAATTTGCAGAATTGCAAGACATGCACTTATGCATTAAAGCATCATTTCATACGAGGGCAGGGCAATCCTTCTCACCATTAGCTGGGATACATAAATAGGGTTTTTAGTTTGAGGGAAGAACCAAAAACTGAATTTATTGATGTTTGGTTATAGTGTACTTTCGTTTGTATTGATTTTTTCCCCCACAAAAAATATGTGTCTCTGATTTGCCAAAGCAATACTAACTACTTCCCTGACAGACAGGATGCCTTTCATATAGTACCACACGCTATTAAGGATGCAGTTTTCTGTAATGGCTGCTTGGAATTTGCAAGTAATAACAGCAAAGTGCATGTGTTTGAGATATACAATATAAAGATGAGGAACTAAAAATTCAGAGGGAGTCTGTGTAAAAAAAACTGGGCTGGATGTTTCACCGTCCATTAGGTCTGAGTACAGTGCAGCAGCCTGCCGTCCTACCGCTGTACGAGCAGCCGTCATCACTCACAGAGACCAAGAGAGAAGTTTGGAATGCTAAATCTACCCGGCATCACGGTGATGTAAAACCTAATGCACTGAATGTGAACGGATCATTCTGTGACCAGACAGAAAGTCAATTTTTACCGTCACTAATCAGAACAGCGGCGGAGGGAGGGGCTGTGGACACGTGGAGAGACCCTGGCTGTCCCCATAAACTCTGCAGTAACAGAAGGCTGAACGCAGAGCCGCAACCCCCAATAAATGCTGCCCCAGCCCCGCGCCCTCCCTAACAGTGCCATAACTTGTCTTATGATCACATATTGATTCCATAACTCTTAACTTGTGTCACACACAGGGATCGTTTCCTATATATTACAGAGCGGTTAAACAGTGTGCATAGTGAGCACGGACCCAGATGCAATATATGAGCTGCAATAACGCCACATAACAGTACAGAAATAGCTTCAGTTTACTGCTACATAGTTAAGTTGAATTAGTTTGGAACGCTCAAGGCGCATGTTATCAAGCTGTAGATGTGAGGGAGAGAATAAGTTGTCTATTTGCATCCATTTCTGCTCTTCTGTTTTCAAACATCACTGTAAATGACCCAGGAACAAGATGGTCTAAACACAGAGCATCCATCACCAAACACATAGAATGCTAACTAGAAGACTGTTACACTTTATCCTCCCAAAATGGACAACGTCAGACTTAAGCACATATAGGGAGTCACTCACCTTTCCTCTCCAGTTGTTAATCAGTTTATTTAATTAGTTTATGGCTGATTAAGGTGGACTTGGGGGCAAATATGAAGCTCAGTAGGCCAAGTGGGGAAGCTAGCAGACCGTTAGCATGCTACAGACGCTAACAGGGTAGCACAACCGGCACAGACTGGTTTTATGGTGTTATGATGCCAGTAAAATGCAATGAAACTTGAAGAAACTGCGGGGGGAAAATGACCTTACCTCAATTTTGCGACTCCATAATCATCCGTGTGTAAGTTTTCTCTATTGAATTATTCATTTTTGAGTAATTAGAATGTGAAACAATAGTGCAAAATCATCTACTGTCTCTGTGAAGTGAAAGTTGTTCCTGATTCTAGCTTTGCTACTGAACTCAGGGTCACATGGTAAAATGTTAATGTACGCTGCACAAATGTCATAGATTATGAAACATATTTGATGAAGTCTATCCGTGTGTAGTTTGATATATAACATCAAAACAACCCTAAGCCAGTTTTTCCTTCTTGTTACTTTTCTTCCAGGCTTCAAGGGCTTCACCCAGATGATAGATATTGACCCCAATATAAAGGACATATGGGGAAGATTTAGTGCCCTCACAACTCAACTACTCACCCCAGCGCCAACAAAGACATTTCGTACAGTGACACACAGGTGAGTGAGAAACTTTAATATCTTTTTCAGACATGTTAAGCCATGATAGAGAGCTTATTCAGAGTTTGTATAATTAATATTCCGGTGGGACGCTTAGTCTAGTAATTAGGAGCTGGAGCTCCACAGGACTCCATTAATGAAAAGTCAGTCCCAACGCTGATAAAAGATTGATCATGTCTTTCGTCGTGGAGCGCGTTACCCAGCTTTTTTCCCCCTCGTTTTGCCCTTTAAAATGTCCCCTACTCACAAATGTCTGCTGGGAGCACCCATGTGTCCTTGATAGATTCTCTCACAGGCCAGAGAAGAGTATCTGGACCTTGAACAGTGGGCACAGAGGGGGACGGTGAAAAATGTCTCTTGTCGCCACACACTCAATCCCGTCTCATTTTGTCTTGACGTATTAAAGAGAGGGCCATAAATACAGACGCCATGTTCTGACCCAACAGTACAAACATGATCCCTTGACCTTTCAGGGGGTCACGGCCAGATAACAGAGGCATGGCAGATAACAGCTAAAGGACAAAAGGACACGTTGTTTGGTTGTTTTGTCATTTTCCCCATTTCTGTTTATCCCAAACGTCGATTCGGAATCTTAGCCTATGTTCGTCTGTTTGTCAGCAGGATATCTCAAAAAGTTGGAAAAAGGTTGGAATTCAGGCATGGGTATCCTATAATGGACCATCAACAGGTGCAATTAAGCCCATATCCAGATATTGATCCAGATGCGGAGTATTGAAATATAGTGTATGCTGGAACAGGGGTCCAATTTACAGCGTACATTAAGAAATACAACCTGCATCTACCACCGTGATGCTACTGATTCAGAAATATTTTCAACTTTTGTGATATTATTGTACATGCAGAAGTTGATGACATCCACAATAACACACAAATTTGCATTATAAAACATTTGCTTTTAAGGTAATGGAGGGAAAAGAATGGTCTTATTTCGGTTAAGAAAAAGCTAAATGATGAGTGTTTGGCCTTGCAGGAGATAAAGGCTCTCTGAGTGCCCTTCAGTTTGAAGTTTGTTGGAGGTAAATGAAGTAAACAGTTTTGGCTCCCTCGCATCTATTGACTCTGTGCGTATGGAGGGTGACTTATGAGTGTTTCCAATGTATACACAGTGAGACTGTTGGAGGCAAGTGTAACCTGAGTTTATTATAAATAATTTTTAGCCTTCATATGCAGAAACATCTGGGAACAATGTAAACACCATTTAATATTACTGTTATCTACTCTACATTTGTTTTTTATTGCTCTCTCTCTCTCTTTGTCTGTCCCACTCTCTCTCTCTCTCTCTTTCTCTCTCTCCGTGACACCCCTTGAATTAATCACTTTCCCACAGCCATATGGTTAGTGTGTACTTGAGACCAAATATCGCAGCTGTTTGTGTGTTGAAAGTGTGCGCATCCATCCATGACATACTGGGAGGCGCAGGAGGCAGAGCTGGTTTGGTGGTGATCAGCCGCTGATCTTCCACAACATTTAACAAAGCTTTTTAGAGCCGGCCAGCCTGGCGAACGGCGTGGAAATGAGGGAGGAATGTTTCAAAAGTGACAGGGTAGTGAGTGAATATTACTGAGAGGATGTAATCGCAGAAAAACCTGGAGTTCATTCCCTGAGTCAGCGTGCGGCGACGGGCCTGCCTCAGTCGTGTCGACAGGTTTAGAGCTGCTTTGGACTGCAAAACCTGGCAGCAGTTAATAACTCGTCCCTTTTATCACGTCTTCAGGAATAATAGGATTGCTAAAGAGGTGAGATCAGAATGACGTCTGGGAACTGCATGCGGCTGATATTTGATCCCGGATTTCCAGACCGTGTTTGTATAAAGCTGACACATATTAAAATCCATCTGCGTATGTACAGATAAAGTTAACTCACGCCAAACTCAGACGACACCACTTCAGAGATCTCAAAATCGCTGAACCACAAAGCAATATTTCCTTTAATTAGAAAGTCTTGTGTGCGCACTACAAAAAAACACGAGGACAGTTTTGCTGCAAGAACTACGACCGATAGGAGATCAGTGGCGTCTGAAATCGATACTCTGACACAAAAGTGCTCTGGCTTCATAATGTAGCTGCACCAATTGAAATTCCTCTGAGCTTTACAGTACGGTTATGTAAAGTGATATGCGTAGCAATCTGCATTTGCCAGCGACTTGGTCATTATTTGATAGCAGGAGGAGGAGTTGCTGTATATCTAGACACAGACGCTGTGTGAGATGATCCCTCCTGTAACAGACGTTTGAGTGAGTCTAGGTTTTCAGCAAAGCTTAGTTGACCAAATGTAATTCTGCAATCATACACTCACACACATAAACATCGTAATTACATATGTTCAAAAGTCTAGTAGCCCACAAAGCAAGGTGCTTGTAACAAAATCCTAATTTCCTTCCTCCAGCCGGCAGATTTAGATGATTCAGTATAGAGTCTCCATAGTTCCTCTGCTCCCTGCAAATACAGCAGCTCAAACAGCATTTGTGTTAAAGGCTAGATTTCAAATTATGAACAGCCATTCTGCTCACACCTACACACATTTTCTGTTGCTAAGAAACTTTACTTGTGCGCGACCAGTCTACCTGGTAATTTCCCCAATCACTAAGCAACCACTCAGCAGGATCAGTGGACACAAAGTACAGAAAAACTTCCAATAAGTCTTCCACAGCAACAAGGTCGTTTCATTCCAAACGTGCTCCCGCTTTTAATGAGGCTGTGATGTTCTGATTACAGCTGCGTGTCTGTTTCCGTCTCTCTTACCACAGCAGAAACTGAATTAATTTGGGGTATGGGTCCTGAAAAACATGTTTATATGAGTGAGACATGAAAGGACTGCAGAACTATTTGTCTTTGCAAAAGCTCGAGATCGACCTCAAGCATTTTCACGCTTCACATTTATACGAGTCAGTCCAACTGTGCGGTGAACGCAAGCGAGGTTTGACGTCATGGACGGCCCGTTTGACCTAGCAGACTTCATGGACGAGGAGGACATGTGTGCAGATCCACGTTTCTCGCCCTCTGTTCCTTAAATCGATGCGTCATCGTCGCCCTGTGAGCCTGGTGATTTGTGACAGATGCTGTTAGCTGGTACGGCTCCCATTCAGCTGTGGAAGCCTGATTGAAGTTTGTACCTGAGAGGGACGACATATCACTGGGCGGGCACACAGGTGTCGCACTCCAGACCAGCTGTTCGGAGATGTCAAGACAATGTTTGCCCTTTTCTCCCGCGCTGTCATCTTCCCAAACACCTGCCGTCCTGTCAGAACCACAAATATTTTTCTAAACACAGGTTTGATCTAATTATATTATATAATTATACAGTGGCCACAGTCCCGACTGGATTTTGGCCTCGCAAATGTGCAGAGATGCAAAATTAAAGCAAGGAAGTTTGAAGGAGGGAGAGAATTAGTGTCTGCACTCCACTAACTTGAGGAATGTAGACGACCTTAAGAACATAGTTTGGCTTCCGTCAGCGTTTCAGCTGTCCTCTCTCTATGGTTGTGGAAGTGAACATGGCTGTCTCTTCCTGGCTCGGCCTGGATGTTCTCAAACGCTTTCATGGAATTGAGCTATTGTGAAGATTCTTGTGTGAATCAGTGCGTGAAAGAGAATGCATGTGTGTGTGTGTGTGAGTGTGTGTGTGTGTGTGTGTGTGTGTGTGACAGACAGAGAGAAAGAGATGTCTGCTGAGGAGGTGCTGAGCAGCGACATCGTTCATTCAGTTTGAAGAGACTGCATGGCCTCTGATCACTGAGTGTATCCAGGCTGTGACAAACATCAAAGGGACGATATTAAACAATGAACCCCGGAAGTGCGTTTGAGAGCATTGTGTCGCTGTTAGCTTCCTCCTACGTTTAGAATAATGCAGCTTACGCATCAACATCTATGTGATTTGATGCCTCACATTTATTAAATGAGGCTCAATATGCAGTCAGGAACGCTACAGAGTATTTTATCAACCTTTACTGCCAATACACACAGAGGAGCAAGACACCTCGCTTACGACCACACAAAAGGAAAATGAGGCATTCACATTTAGTTAATCATGGTTAATGGCTTCTCTGAAACTCCTTAGTCGTACTACAGAATCTTTGATAGCTTTGGTGTCTGCTCCAAGAGAGTCCAGGAGGCTGGGGCAGCATGTCTAAACACCAAAGCGTATATATGTACAGTAGAAAGCTTTCTTCCAGTAGTTTGCTCAGGGCTATAGGCTATAAAACAAGTCTCATATGTTCCACTGTGCACCGCTGTGAGCCATAAGAGCCCCCTGTTAGTTTCACCCTGATTGCAGTGTGATGTCTGACACTGAGAGGCTTTAGGGGGAGAGGAGACAGAAAGATGCAGCCATAAGCCTCGCCGTATTTATCTCCACCTTTAATTTGCAGTCCAGCGCTCTGAGGTGAGTTCATCATCGATCCAGATGTCCAAGTATTTATATATTCATAGATTTTGGCCTCTTTTTCCTCTCCCTCCTCTCTGAGATGATTTTGTATATTTTAGCAGTGCCATGATGTATCAGACCAGATTCTGTTGACTTGTATATCAGCTTCCTTCCGTATTTTAAGACGGTATACATCTGTGAGGCCGGGGTGATCATTTATTTGTTTGGGAGGATAACAACATGAGGATGCCAGTACTTTTGAATGAATAAAATAGAAAAAAATCAGAGAAAAAGCGAATAGTTATCAAGTCTAAATAAGAGTTGCACTGACACTGCTGGCTCCTACATTGGTCTTGTAAGCTTGGCGCCCACAGCCTTGTGACGCCTATCTCCTCCCTCCCTGCTTCTACATGCTTTTCACTCACTGGCTTTATAGAAAACACAGAGAAGCATGCACACACACACAGCGAGAGAGAGAGAGAGAGAGAGAGAGAGAGTGAGGGACCAGCAGGCCTCTGTACTTTCACATCAGACTTGATGTTCCACTGACAGCTTTGCGACGGCTGCCATAGCGGTTAGTCGGTGTCAGCAAAGACATTAAGGAGCAGAGGCTGATGTGTTGGTAAGAGGGGGCGAGAGCAGGTTCACAGTGCTACATAGATGCAGGCAGATAAAGGGAGAGAGAAAGCACATTGACCCCAGGGGAGTCAAGAACATACCGCTTTGAATATCAAGTTCTGGACAGTCCCTGAGAGCTTTAGCAGAGATGATAGAGCCACACTCACATAGGCATGAGCACACAGCAGCCAGCCAATCAAACTTCAGGCATGCATCAGAGGAACCTCCTGATAAGACTGACAGCGTTGACAAGAATCTGTAAGCTCATTCGCTGGCTGTTACTCATCATTCTCCGCAGTTTTTTCTCAAGATGAAACAACATCAGATAAAATCATTTCCAATCATTTTAACGTCTCTTCTTCTGCTGTAAATCAGCTGGAGTGACTGCCCAGACAACTTTTCACTGAGGGTGTCACATCCATCCTGCGACCGTATGTAAAGGCAACGCGGCCATGTGCGCTCGGGATAAAGAGCCGTGCAGCAGCAGCATATCAGGCACAGCTAAACTACAGCCGTGACAGCCAAGGGGCTCCAAGACAATTTATGGTCTGCCGCCTTCTTTCCCTTTGCTCACTTTGCAAATCAAAGGGCTGCAAAGAACGGCTGCACCTTGGTTCTCTGTCTTTGTATGTGCGCCGTTCAAGCATCAGTCAGATTAAGCCACGGATAGGATTGTCAAATGCCGTGACGCGTTGCTTTTATCTATTGGTTTTGTATTCATACGTGTTTTTAAAAAGGTTGTTGGAGTGTCAGATAACACATGAAAGAGATACACAACTCAGATCAGGCTTACATCTGACAGAAACAGAGCAACATGAGCATCCCAATATAGTATAATTACCTATCACTGTTTCTAAACAACAACACTTATTTATGTGTTATTATTGTACATATATTGTTGTATATCCATAAAAAAAGATTGATGTCATTGATCCACAGAATCAAGCAGCATTATAAACCCAAAGATAAGCAAGCAGCAGAAATCACATGAGCCACGATGTCCCATGGAAAAGACGCACAAATCCAACACATCCACAATTATAGACAATCTGAAAATTAGTCCCTCATTCAGCTGTCAGTCTAGTTGGGTCATGAAAGAACTTGTTATTTGGTTTGGTGCAGTATAATTATATCCAAGCATGCTTAAGTGTTTAAAGTAATTTCTTGTTTCCTTTGAGACCATTGTTTATGAAAATAAAAAAGTCTTTATCAAATCAAACAGGCTGTTTATCAGATGGATGCGGACGAGTTGAGGTGATTATAGCGTTGGGTTGAAGGAGAGTTCTTGTCGCCACGGAAAGCACTCCTCGCTAATT
Organism: Genypterus blacodes; assembly: GCF_046128005.1. Taxonomy (NCBI): domain Eukaryota; kingdom Metazoa; phylum Chordata; class Actinopteri; order Ophidiiformes; family Ophidiidae; genus Genypterus; species Genypterus blacodes. The sequence goes on along the minus strand of NW_027467013.1, from coordinate 3,868,310 downwards.
ATTCACAGCGGTGTGGTGGAGAGAGGGGTTTCACTCGCTGATGGCAGGAAAACAAGTACTGAGCTCTTCAGCATCAAAACTCTGAAGAGTCAGAGCCAATCGTAAACATGAACCCTGAGGAGGCTCATACTGAGAGAGAGAGAGGTAGAGAGAGGTAGAGAGAGGTAGAGAGAGATAGAGAGAGGTAGAGAGAGAGAGAGGTAGAGAGAGAGAAACATGAAACTCTCAGATAGGCCCCAAGCATCAGCACACCAGGGAATGTACAGCATATCACTATACCTCACACACATATCAGCATATTGGCCTCCAAACACATCAAAAAGTCACGTGTGAATTACAAAGTGAGGTTAAACAAAATGCATCTTCACTGCAATTTTGTTTTTCCAAAGTAGAATATGCTGGAGAGAGGAAATGACATATTTCTCAGAGATCTCTATATTTAGGTTTAGACTGCAGCTCTCCTCTGAAGGGAAGGGAAGGGAAGGAGGAGGTGGAGGAAAGGGGAACCATAAGAAACAGAAGATGAATCAGGAGATGGTGATTGTGTGCCCGCGTGTGTGTGTGTCTGTGTGTGCATGCGTGCGTTCACATGTATGCACTTTGTAGTCCTGAGGTTCAGTTGGCTTGTGTTTGTACTACTGTGTTAGGCTGGGCGAGGGAGTTATGAAGTTATGAGCAGAGAGACGGTTACAAATAGAAATGTAGAGTGGAGGATAGGAGATGGTGGAGATGGTGGAGGGGGGTGGGTGGGGTGGGGTGTGTGTGTGTGGGGGGGGGGGGGGGGGGTGCTGGAGTGAGAGAGAGCCTTTGTACCCCTGAGGATTCCAGAAGATACAGACCTGAATATTAACTCACCCAGGCCCTATACAGAGCTTTAATTATTGATTATAGACAGGACTGCACGTGACGTAGGCATGCGCAACCTAAGATGAGCTCTCCATATGTGCGCATTTGCGTACCAAGGGTTGGTGCCCAAGAGAGGTGCCCGAGTTGCGTAGTCAAGTGCATATTCTCTGTCACCTCCCCCACAGATTCAAGTCAGTGGTCACTGCTGTGTCCACCGTGAGTGTGTGTGTTATATAAGACTGCATTGTGCTGAAATGTGTTTCCAATATTTTGTCCCTCTTGTGTGTGTGTGAATTTATTGGACAACATGTTATAAACACCAATCAACACAGCTACGGCCACAACAATTACAGTCAACACCTCTCTGACCCAATGTCAACAACACCTGAACATTATCAGGGTCACAAAGGAAGGATTCAAAACTGGCTGTTATACTGGAGTGTATAGGATTGTATCAGTGTAGCTAATTAAGTGGCCGGTGGGTGTGTTTAGCAGCTCACCTTCCTCAGACTGCAGGTCACGTGTGGCACGCTTCCCCCAAGAGATGCAAACCAGCGTAAATCCACTCCTTCTCATTGATTTAACAGAACAAACACAGGAAATGTTTGCAGCCTTGGTTATTCTGTAGGTGAACATTCAGTGCCAAAGTCAAAGCTGTACACAGAGAAAGAACATTGTGAAGCGGTGCGACTGAATTGTACCTAAAGCAAAACCTTTCCTAAAGAGTTCCATGCGGCACAGAGTATTAGGAGACTTAGAACAGTGACTTATTACAGTAAAATCCCATGTAATCCACAGAAGGAAGCCCTGAGAGAGAGAGAGGGAGTGAGAGAGAGAGAGCGAGAGAGAGAGAGAGAGAGAAGAGGGACTGAGGCTAGTGGCATCACTCAGGTAGTTTTTGTAACAATGAGAGTTTTCCTCAGAGGTGGATGGATTATTCTCAGAAATGCAGCTTTTGTATAGAGGAAGGAGAACACATCAAGTGCTGGGATTTGACTGCGGCGTCTATTTCTGGAGCAAAATCCTGTAACACAAAGAGAAGTGTTTCTGTCTCCGCTGTCTGCGTGTGTGTGTGCTGTTAAGACTTTGGTGACTGTTGCTCTCATTCAGACTCTCATTAGCGAGCTGCTTCTGTCAGCCCGCATCGCGGCGGCGGATGATTCCTGTTGCTTAATTTCATTTCTCTAACAAAGGACTAATTGTCAAAGAGGAGATGGGTGCTGAAAGCCACTGCGGGGCTCCTGTGGTCACCCTGCTGTGACCTCACTCCTTAAACACAGCTCCACTGACTTCATTTCACACTTCTGTTCTCTTACGCACACAAACACGCTTGCGTCATGTTGACACACACATATGAAAATGTAGTCTGCTCCCTATGTTAGACATTTCCACAGAACGTTTGGATCACTAACAATCAGCCCACACACACATAAGCCAGTCAAGCATGGCAGAGTGGAGCTTGATGTGTGCATTATTACATCAAAACAGCCATGAGTGCTATTTCTCTGGCTGCTATTCTCCTCTTATGGTCGCTTTTCATGTTTTTCCGTCTGAAATGAACCGGGCTATGACAAGCGACTCTGTCACCGGTTCAGTTTCATGATGTAAAAGGCCAATAATTCACAAAAAGACGCAATTCAATTAATTTGGCAAACAAAACTGGAGTGAAATCCACAAATTTGGAAACGGGTGATGCTCTCTGCTCCCGTCCCATCTGTTAGAGGGCTTACAGTAGACCCCTGGACTCGCTCTGTCTGTCCTTACGATGTTGAGTGGGCTCACAACTGAGGGCTCGTGTTCAGCCTGACCTCAGAGTGGTCAAATCAGACTGGATAGCACTTTACAGCATGGAGCTACTCAGAGGCCTGACAGCCCAGCATATAAAACCGAGTGGGTGCTGTGGAGCCGAGTGTGTGTGTGTGAGTGTGTAGCCATAAAGGAGGAGCACAGATGTAACATGTGATTATGTCTCCCCATCAGCGTGCTCCTTTTCTTTCTGCACGCTCATTCTTCTCTCCGTTTTTACTCAGAAACAACAATTTGAGAGTTAATGGGGTCACAGTTCATAACTTATGTAACATGTGAGATACAGTAGGTGAAACCATGACAACCCAATCCTCAATTTTCAATTTGAATCATCTTACAGCTTCATCACAGCGTCCATTTGATGAGTAGTTATACTTTACTACCCATTAACCTTGTGAGAGTCTAATTTGTCCGTTGAATGCAACAATTATAGTTTGGCAATCATCATTGACAAACAAAGGAACAAATTAGTGATAGAGCCTGAAGAGATCATTTTGTCACTTAAAAAGGATTTATTCTAAATAACATATCATTATTGGATGAAAGCAAACCACTCCAGAGATCAAACCAAGACCAGCCTCGCTTTGATCAGACCTGCCCGAACAAACTATGCCACAAGGGCTAGCAAAGGGTTAAACTCAGCTAAATCATGTATGAAAACACCTTTAATCTCCTTCTGTATACTTTCTGACAAGTTTCTACGGAAATAAGAGCTTGATCTTGTGTTATTGATGAAGTCACATTGAGAAGCCAAACCTTTGTAGCCGGTAGCATTCTTTGTTCTGTAAGTTCCATTGAAAACCCTGTAATAATGTTCTGGTAATGAAACTGAAGGTGCCAGACGTTGAGACTAATCACTCAGTGAAGAATGAAAACCAGTCAAGTGTAAATCTCCTGCGCTTGAGCTTCGGCGGCACCTTCAAGGGCCCACGCTGGTGGCCCCTCAGTCTGTTCCCAGTTTAAGGGTGGTGGGTTTGAGAGGGAGTCATATGGTGCCTGGGGTATGTGTCCTTGAGGCTGTGTGTGTGTGTGTGAGTGTGAGTGTGTGTCACCATCTGTGGCTTGGTCAACCGCCCAGAGATCTGCTGCCAGTGGCTCCCTCGGAGGAAGATTGTTAGGGGGCATGTTGAGGCATGTTGAGGTTCTTGTTGATATCACCCCCCCCTCACACACACACACACACAAGCAAGCACAGAGGGATACTCCAACATATTCTAACAGCAGATTTCATGTTTCTTATTCGCGTGTTCGAGAGTCTTGGTGTCTTGACATCAGCGTGCGATATGACATCATCCACCAACTGCTGCTCCTAACGCCGTTTCACCGCTCATCACACATGCTCCTTCCCTCTTTCTTTATCGCACCCTTTCTTTATTATAAGCTGCCCGTTCCCACAAGCATTGCAGGTTCCACGCAACGGTTCTGTACCAACTCAAAAATGAATATGAGCTTTTTAACTGGCTCAGTCCCTTCAATCCTATTTCAGCAACGCACACTTATCCTAACAACCAAACAGTTTTGCTGGAAGAACAGGAACTGTAATCACTCCGTAACACTGCGTCGGCCCATAAAGAGTGATATAAAGGCGTCTTTTTACTGGTGATGGGAGAATATTTATTTGGCTATGGTTGTGAGGAGAGAATACAGACATCACAGTGTTATGATGTGCCTGAGGTTTTGTTGAAAGCGAGAGAGGTCCCTGCCTCGCGTTGAGTTTGCTACAGTATGGTAATGGCCATCTGTTGGTGGTGCAGCAGTGCAGTAAACTACCTCTGATAGTCAGACAAGATGACAACACACGCACACACACACACACACACACGCACACACACCCACTCCCAAGCCAAAAAGACAAACTCTCCCTCGCCTCGGTAATAGATGTCGTGTTTGTGTTAATGTGCATGAATACATACCTGCGTCTGCTCATCATGCTGTAGGGTGAATCAGACATTCATGTAGCTACACACACACACACACACACACACACACGCACACTGTATGCCACAATGCTGATCAAGTCTTAAGTCGTAATAATAGTAATAATGATAGACATGATGATACTAACTCATTTGTAGCTCTAATTACTTCTCTAAAGCACTAAAAGAACTCGTCTACCCGAGCAGCGTGGTGTTCCACAGTTCAGGGCCATAAACAGGCAGCCTCACCAGTATTCTTATGGGAAGCGTTTGAGTCATCTCAGAGGAGAGATGACTACACTGTTCTGCCTGGGACATAAAATGAAAGATAACTTTTTATATAAGGAGGTGCTAATTTATTTAAAGCATTATAAACACATTAAAGTGTAATTGCTGTACCCAAAAAACACGACGCGGAAGCAGATGCAGAGAGAGGAGAAAGCTAAGCAATCTTTATTTGAATCAACAGCAACGTTACAGGAACGGTAAAGACGTCGGCAGCAGGAGGCGAAGTCGTCCAACGGGGGACAGACTGATCGCAGCGATAAAGGAGGAGGGCTTATGACGGGCAACCAGGTTGGGGGGGGGGGGGCTTTAGGGGGGCCGGGGGTAGATAAGCAAAGGTCAGGGGAGGCAGGCTTAAGTCTACATGTAACTTCAGACTTCAATGCTGTAACATCAACAACAACAAAATCCTCGTACATCATTGTTATTATGAGTAATGACGTCAGGGTCTGTGGCTCCTGACCTAAACCCTCCATCCTGGGCAGAGAGCTGTAGACCGTAACTCTTGATTGGAGGGTTGAGGTGGATTCTCAGTGGATTCTCTTCAACACGACATCAGGTGAAACTGGAGTTACAAACGTGTACAGAGAACAGATTGCAAGCGGTTTCATCAGATGCTGTCGTGCGGTGTGAACGTACACATTGTATGATAGGTCTGCGGTTTGCATGCATGTGTGATCATAACACACTTGGGTATAGATAGATAGAAAGATAGAGAGAGGGGAGGAGAGCGAGAGAGAGAGACTCACCATGCCACTTCTTGTCAGTTAATGCAATCCAAAACACTTCAGGTCAGTTAGAAGCAGCCCACATCTCTCTGCAGCCCTCTGATTGCAGGATTGGACTCAATTTGTTCACAGTTCTTTTGCTTTTGCACTCTGAACTCTGTAATGACACACCAGCGGGGTTGGTGCTCTACCTGCGAGGTTGCAGTGAGGGCTCTGACGCGACATAATGGGAAAAGTACAGCTGCATGGGTCTTTCCAGGAGCAAAAACGGGCACAAGTGATTCTCTTTGCTTTATGTTTTTCAGCCTGACTTCATTCAGAGAAGTTGACTGACACTTTCCCTATTAAAAGCCCTGAACAAAGTATCTATGCAAGAAGAAAATCACAACAAGACTTCTCTTTGAGCTCAGCCAACTCCTGATCACTCCAGCCATTTCTAAAAAGCATTCACACTGAACAAGAGCAAAGGAGGGAGGGAGTAAGATGGTGAGGGGAGAAAGAGGAAAAGTCACCAGGGCAGCAGGAGAAATGAGGGCAAGCTCGTGTCTAATTTCCCATGGTGGACCGCTTCCCCGCGCTGTGCCGCTTGCAGTTGGTGGTGAATGATGAAGCCTGGCGCCGGCTTACCTTTGCGATAGCCTCGTCACCAAGGTCCCGAGCACTTTCCCCAGCTCCCCTTACTACGACTACTACACACACACACGCACGCACGCACATCATTCACTCTAACTACATCCTACTTTCCAGCTCCGCTCCATCATCACTCCATCCTTTCCCTTTACATGCACAGCAGGATACATCCCCGTTCCTCAACTTCCGGCCCCATTATCGTTACGGAGCTACACTTCTCTCCTCATCTTCCTCTTCTTCAACCCCCCGACTCCACCTTTGACCCACACCATTCATCATGTCCTTCCTTGCTGACCTCTACAACATGTAGCATCTACTCTGCGAGGTTGTAGGAAGGAGGTTCTGTACGTTTTTCGATTGTTTTGGGGTGTTTTTTTGGAGTTGGGTTGCCAGGTTGTGAACAAAAGATAAACAAGTATATTAATTAGCTGTGCTGTGATGTTTTAGCTGAGTAGAGTTTACCACCAGCCTTGATAATTGCTTCTTGTTGAAATGAGGGAAAGTGGTCCCTGCTGGTCCAAAATAGCAGTGAGGAAGTAATTTGTACTGTATTTCATGTTTATTTGCTACACCTGTGCAATCTAACACAATCCACTACAATATCCCACTATAATGATGTTTTTTTGCATAGCTTGTAGTCTTCAGCTTTTGTTGCCGCGTTAGAAAGGCTTTGATTCATATCTGTTAGTCCATCCGTATGTCATTTATGAAAGGGGTTAACATCTTGTTGCAGACTCAAACAACCCCAGCTAAACTATTTTAAACATAATCTGATTTAATTCTGATCCAATAACAATGTGATCTACTCATCTACTGACTGATCTGGAACCAGAGAGCGCTTGGTTGACATTCCAAAGCAAAACTAGGCTTTGAAACGTTCATAAACATCCCAATCTTGTGGTCTTAGATGAACATGTGGCAGGGTGTCATGTTGGGGTGTAAACTCAGTATTCCTTCCATTCTCCTGTTCAGCCATCTGAATAATGTAACGATACAGAATGCTGCTTTAAACAGCTAATGTACCTCCTCATGATCGCAGCCTCATGTTTATAAAATAGACGGGAAACATGAAGTCAGGTGAGTGGAAGCACAAACACATCCGCTCAGTGAATCCAAAGGGAATAAGCAGTCACAAGGAGACCGGGGGGGGGGGGGGGGGGGGAATGAAAGTGTCCCATCAGGCAGCACTGTAAGTATTCACAACATCTCTCGGCTTCAGTGAGCGCAATTATGCATACATAATCACTGGTGTTATGCAACTAAATGGGTTACTGGTACATGAATAATTTGTTTTTGATGCTCATCCATCGCCCTCTGTGTTTTCATTTTTGGAGTGTACGTTGACTTGCACACTATAGTCTCTGCTCTGCCTCTGCTGTGATCTGTGTGTACTGTGTGTGTCTGTTTCTGAGGGAACATGACTTGTTGCAAATTTAAAAAAATTGAATGTTTACTGTTACAACAATGTCAATCTTTGCGTCTTTTTTTTTTTTTTTTTAGCTGTTACAGTGTTTGTATGATTAATTTACATATTGCATCAATTACATTTTAAACTCTTTTGACATGGATCAGCCGTAAGCAGGAGATTTTGTAGCAGTGTGTTAAAATGGTTCTTAAATCAAAACCATAATAGCTGCCCTCATCTTCCTTTTACATCTGAAAGCAAACGTGAAGAGAAAATGTTGTCTGTAACTGCATAAAACAGCAACACTACAAGAGAGAATCCACACAATGTTCCACTGTATATAAAGGCTTATTTACACTGATTTTCATCCACTTTTTTGAATTCGTGCCAGGCCTTTTTTCAAGTTTGACATGATTTCATCCAAATTATTGCAGAATGGAGACAAAAAAGACTAAAGAACATTATATTGTGTTTCACTCACGTTGAGTCTACACACCAGTGATCATAACAGCATATAAAGGGTTAGTGTGCATGTGAAGGTACTTTATCAAATCTATCGTTTGGATCTGACCTTGTTCTGCAAAAGACAGGCAGAATCCTCCCCTGTGTTAAAATGCAGCATGTGTGTATGTGTGTGTATGTGTGTGTGTTTTGAATGGAAAATCTTCAGCCGTCTTGCAGATTCTGTCCTTGGTCGTTGACGTGAAGGGGCTCATTTTAGCGAGCAAATACATGTGTCAGCAAGACATGAAATCTGCACACACACACAGACTCTGGCATACTTGTATATTTATACACCGCCTATCTGCACTGTAGCTGTGTATTGTGGAGCAGCAGGATCTCTCCCTTTGCAGTGTGTAATTAGCAGTGCCATCTGTATGCTGTGGGCTGTCAGGGACTCAAAGGTGAGGACAGCACAGGAGGAGCAGGGATGTCCATCCTCATTTATAACCAAATCATTACTTGGGCAGATTCATCTCCTTTTTCCATTACTCTCCGGCTCTTTTCCCTGGAAAACGTTCACCGAGATTAAGCCATCAGCTCCTAACTGCTCCATTTCCTCCCGTAGCGTGCGTGCTTCCTCCACGCCTTCCTCCTCCTCTTTGTGTCATGCTTATCCGCTCCAATGTCAATTTTTCAGGCCTGGGTGTTTGTTCACTGCTCCCACTCCTCGCTCCCGTGTCTCAATCCTCCTCAGGCTCTTGTCCTTTTTTACATTTCTGTCTGCTAATTTCACATCTCTCTCTGTCTGCCTCTCTCTCTCTCTCTCTCTCTCTCTCTCTCTCTCTCTCTCTCTCTCTCTCTCTCTCTCTCTCTCTCTTGTCACTCTGTCTCTCTCTGTCTCTTGGTGCCTTTCTCTCTCTCTTTCTCGCTCCCTCCTCCTCCTCCCATGAGTTCCAGGCAGGAGTGTTGGACTCTCGGGGGAAGTGTACAGGTTTAAATGACAGGCTTGTTAACGGGGTCGCTGATAATTCTGCTAATTAGCTGCCATATCACCTTGAGCTGTGGTCCCAGCAGCTAGATAAGAGAGACAGCGGGTGAGTGAGTGAGTGACTGCGAAACAGATAAATAGGGGGGAGGAGATGGAGCAGTAGAGGTAGAGACTGACAGTTAGATGCAGACCTCAGGAGCACGATGTCATACATGCTTTATCTAACTTATTACAGCGCGCTCCAATCTTCCTCATCAGCCTCCGCAAAAGCAAAACGCAAAAACATGTCGCTTACAAGGAAACTACAAGCTGTCCCAAGATGTCCCTGGGAAATGAATTATTTAATTAATTAATCACTCATTTATTGTTATCAGTGAAATGTTCCCTCTAATTTGTTTACAAATGTTTAATTACTCACAGCGCCAAAAATGCTGGAGTCCTATTTCAGTAAATGAATGTGAAGCAAACAATAACTGCTCTTGTCAGGTGAATACTGAAGTGTGGGCGGCAACTCGGCTCTTAACGATGTTGATATACTTATTTTTCATGACCGTAGTATAATGAAGGATGTTTTGTGTTACTGTGGGGTTATTTGTTTTTGCCTTTTAGATTTTGTGTGTTTTAATTTGTGGGTTTTTTGGTGGCGAAACTCTACCTTGCTGTTTCTCAAAACAGGTCTAACAGATTCACACAATGTAAACCTTTACATGTGTCTGAGTAGTGATTGATCTTAAAGCAAAAGTAACCACGCCCTCATTACCATTCTTACAGACTCGTCAGATAAGTTAGTGGGTAGCCTCAGACGTCAGTTTCACTCAGTGGGAATATTGTGGTGTTTAATATTGATACTAGCTGTGCTAATTACGCCCTATTAATTATGGAATAAATAATTGAAAGTAAAAACTATACTGCATTTAGTGTGATTAAAGAACGCTAATTAATGTATTAATTGATTTTATGTTAATTTAATTTTCCATGAAACAAGAAGGATCTTGGGAGAATCAGGAACAGGAACATGGACAAGGTCGCTGTGATTCAGTGTGATTAGACTGCAGCTCCTCACACTCACCAAGCAGGAAAACCTGGTGTGTGATTGGTCTCACGGATGTGTGTACTAAAGAAACACACATATGAATTTTGCTCTTTCCTGTTTTGGTGAGTCTGCAACTCACCAGAGGTATCTGATCTCAAAATCTCTCAACATTGAAAATCATAGAGAGTGGATTGTAGGAATGAGTGAAATGGAGGCCAAGAGTCTATTCCAAAGGAGAGAGGAGATGAAAACCCTTCTGGGTATCTGGGTCAGAGCTCCGTGTTCCTCAGTTGAGCTGCACCGCATGTTCTACTGGTTTGTACATTTGTCTGGAATTTCCCCGGCAAAAGCACATCTGAGCAGTTCAAGCACTCCCTCACCTCACACTGCACTGAGACACGCAAACTCAAATTAATACAGTCTCAAGCACACACACATACAGACTCAATGGGGCGAGCAGCCATCGTCACGTCAGAGGAGCCCAGCTGAGGCAGACTGTTCCTGCCATGAACCCCCACCCCCCCTCTCTCTCTCTGTTCACCTGATCTCCTTCTCCTCAAATACCACAAGAGAGGGATTCTGGGAGTCAACAGCGCGGCAGATTTCTTCTCTCCCTCAAGTTTTACCTTCCAGCCTCACGCTAACCTGGCCTGGCATCAACACCAGCGAGCCATATTAGATTTGCAGCCCTTCGCGAAATTGCTTTATAGCTTTGCATTATTGGCAGTCATGTCTTTCATAAGAGACCAGGTCACAAAAAGCACGTACGCACCTTCTTTCAATCACACATGCGGGCACACAACTGTCAAAGCACACACACACACACACACGTTCTGTATAATAGAGGCGACTGATTGACACTGGAGCTGTAGATTTAATTGTCTCTCGGCTCAGGTTAAAGGTTCAGGAGTTCATGCCTGATTCAAGCTCTGCTAGTTTGCATGATTGGTTGCGAATCATTTCTCACAACAGAATCAGCGTCACAATCAATAGCTGCCATAGCAACTATAGTAAACAGAGATCTGCCTACCAATTTAGCAGTTTAATAATACTTTTTCTTTGCGTAGTTCCACCATTCATGAAATTCCCATCAGGAACTTCATCCACCCTGTGGCGCCATGGAAACGCGTTGAGTGGACCTTTGATTACCCCAACAGGGAAACTTGTATCATATCCATTCCGAAGGCAATTTCTTTCACTTCTGACCAAATTTCCCTCTTATCTTCTGCCTGCTTAACAATCTCATAATCAAGTTGTTGCGGTTGTATTTTCTCCTTGACTTCAGGTTATCATCCGGTTGCTTCCTTGGAAAGAGATGTCACCTTAAGATTGGGACTTGATTCTTAATCTGGGGAGGCGGGGGTGGATGGGGGGGGGGGGGGCGTATCACATTGATTTCTCCTGCTAATAGAGGAGGACTATGCAAGCAGGAGGAGGTGTTGGGAGGCCAGAGAGAGACAAAATAAGAGATCTTCCTGTTATCTGCTGTATCTCCTGCTTAGCCCGCGGGGAGCAGGCAGGTGTGCTCTTATCAGCACAGAGGGATTGCGCCCTGGATTTCTGATATCTCTGTTGTATCACTTAAACAAAAAACCTTTTGAAGAATAACAAAAAAATATCCGGGGGGGACAAGGGGCCATTGAACTGGCGCTATCCCTCTCTTTCTTTTCTTTTCTTTCTTTTCTTTCCTCGTATTTTCCACATTTACTAAGAAGGACATGTATCCCAACCACACACACACAATCACCTACACACACTCACACACACACACACACACACACACACACACACACACACACACACACAGACCCTGACATCCCTTCACAGATTCTTATCTTTCCTCATTTGTCCGTCTGAAGAGCCATTGTCTGCGATGACCACAGGTGAAGGACATCCCCCCCTTTCTGCTCCGGCCTGCCTCCTTCTTTTTTTTCTTCTCTTTTATTAACGGAGGAAAGGTGATGATGAACTTGCAGGCAGCCGTGCAGCTCCCAGAAGAAGACCACACAGTGGTTATAAAAATCTAATTTAAAATCTAATCTTGTGTTGCCAGCTTTAAGAGGATCCAAAATAACTCCTGACTTTATTCACTACATTGAAGGACGTCGTCTCTTTGGGACGGTATGCAATGAATCTAAGTGCTGAATTGAGGTCTTTGAGTGAACACTAGGTGATGTTATTAGGGTGAAATGGACTGATTGAAAGTGTAAATCTGGTGGGAGTTGGATTGATGTAAGCACTTCACGTGAGGCTTCATGCTCTCTCACTCTCTCTCTCTCTCTGTCTCTCTCTTTCTCTCTCTCTCTCGCTCTTGTTCCCAGCAGAACTTTGTGTCTGAATGCATGGATGTAGCCATTTTCTTTGCACTGTACACACACACACACTATCCTTGACTCTTGCTTTCATTAACCTCTCCACGAGCTCCACCAGAGAGGGGGAAGTAAGCTACAATAATATCCCAGTGACGCTACACGGGTCAGGACCCCTCTGATCCTGAGAGGGGAGCATATCTCATTAAGAGAGAAAGCCTCTGGGACACTAAAGCAATTTGACTTGCCCTCTGTTCTCGAGAACCAATTAAAACATTAGCCTAAACTATTACAGCACTCACAGATGTTGATTCGTGGCCATGACAGTTGCGCCTGTAACATTGAAAAGTTTAGTCAAAGCTGCGATAATGAAACCCGAGAGCTGCGAGGGTCGGCAAAGACTCAAAAGCAAAATGCGAATTCAAGTAGTCCACTTCTTTCACTCAGTTCCTTCTCAGCAAAACTAGAATGGGATGTTTCATAATGTAGTTTCTGTTTGGACTAACACACCAAAATGTCTGTCAGTCCATGAACTGGACACATCTGGGCTTCTACAGAGCTCCAGTGGCGCAATCGGTTAGCGCGCGGTACTTATATGACAGTACTCTGTAGAGCCATGCCGAGGTTGTGAGTTCGAGCCTCACCTGGAGCACAGTTTTGGCTGAAGGGTGGGTCACAGCAGGAAGGTCAAGGGTTTGATTCCCGGCGTCTTCTCTCGTCTCTGCCTGGGTTTCGCCCAACCGTCAAGAACATGTACGTAAGGTTTCTCCTATCAGTGCTCTTGACTCACCTGCAGCCCTCGATATGCAAATCAATCACATTTTGGTCACTTGTAGACGGTGGTGCGTGTGTGTGTGTGTGTGTGTGTGTGTGTGTGTGTGTGTGTGTGTGTGTGTGAATCATATATCCAATATCCCAGAAGTTGTATTCCTCCAATGTAAGCAGCCCAAGATAAACCTTAGAATCTTAGAACTCTGTTTTCTGAGACACATTTTTTTTCTGCTTCATTTTCAATCATAGGATTTGATTCCAGTCTATTAAACATTGCTTCCAGGCCAGCTGAGAAAGTCTCACTCTGTGTTAATGAAGCTCAGCCTGTTCATAACCATATTTCATCATATGAAATGTTTGGATAGCTCTGGCCCATGTGGAGACTGATCCTCAATCTTTCCTCCAATCTAAACTCAATTCAACATTTACATGCCAATAATGTCCAAACTTCAAACATTTACTCGCTGCAGAGGAAGAGGCAGAGAGTTCAGAAGAGGACGATCGCTGCAGGTCAACACAGAATGATCAGACCAGAGTTCTTCACTACACACACTAAATACAATCTCTACTTTTATGAGGGTATTAGGATCACTGTTTAGATAAAAACCAGACACAACTAAATGTTAAAGCGGAACATATAAAGGAACGTTGACATCATCTTGCCAGTCATTTCTCTCTTTTTTGTTTTTCCCCTCTTTAATGCTCTCGTCAGTTCCTCTCATTGATGTTTGACTGCAACATATTCTTTCAGTAGTTGAGTGTGTGTGTGCAAATAAAATGGACTTGACTGGACTTGAACATGACGTTTTGAAGAACTCTTCAAAATAAAGCTGAAAAAAGATTGAGATTCAATTAAATTCCTCTGAAAAACCTCAGTGAGAAGGTGAAATTCTTCCATAGTTATGATCCGAACAATCCTTCTAAAACTTCGTCTTTAGCATCAGCAGCTAAATGACTTTTACACCAGTATGTTCTTATATTTCTACTTTTATTCTCGTACGACTTTGTGTTACTTTATCCACCAGTGGGCGTTGATTCACCTCAGTGCTAATAGTTGTGTAGCTTTGACATGAGACTGCATCATATTGAAAGGTGTTTCTAAGTCTATAATCATATCTCCGACCCAGTCACACACACAAAGGTGGCAGAATATTGGAAAGATGTTTCATTTTATAGCGATATATATTTCAATTCAAAGCAAAGGTGCTACATTGGATCATAGAGGTGAATCTAATTGTGTCCTCAAAGTGTAGTTTTCTCTCTCAGAAGTTACAAGAGGAGAGTGAGACTTGTTCCCTTGGCTGGGACATGAAGACAGAACGGAGCTAGAAAGCAGGTGGATGTTCCTTCTTACATCAACAGGATATTTACAACGACTGAGAAACATCCATGACAGAACGCCACGGAGGGAAAACATTTAAGCATCACCTCTGACCATGGGGTTCCCTCCCACTTGATTTGACTGACAGGAGATCAGTGCAGAAACGCTGAGTCCACAGGCCTCCTCCCTGAGCGATGTCACCGCCAGGTCGTGTGATGACAGTCGGGAGTAGCGGGGTCATCAACCCTGACCTCTGACCTGCATAAACAGTGTAAATCTATGCAACGCGTGGCAGTGAATGACAGACGGGGGCCGGCGCTTTGCTTAGGTAGACTGTGTGTTTCTCCCTGGAGCTGTGAGGAAACCAGAGCCACGCAGTGACGACACTCCACATCAAACACTTCATCAAACACATAAATCAAGCCTAGAGCACAAAGAGCCAAGCGGCCTCGGAGTGTTTTTTTTTTATCAATATGGCTAATAGCTTATTATCCATGTTTGTCTGCAGTTTGAAAGGACGCTCGTCACTCTGGAGGTCAATGATCAAATCGACCTCCACCCAATGGGAGAGTTTCAGCTGGATGTCTGCCAGGGTGGCATTCAACCCACATTACAGCCGACCATGAGTCTGAGCCTGGCCTTTGGACATCTGTGACTCTGTGTGTGTGTGTGTGTGTGTGTGTGTGTGTGTGTGTGTGTGTGTGTGTGTGTGTGTGTGTGTGTGTGTGTGTGTGTGTGCTCGCGCACGTGCGCGCGCGTGTGTGTGTGTGTGTGCGCGCGTGTGTGTGAACCACTCTTTGTGAATTTGAGATGAGACTTGATGAGAGGAGGACTACAGATTGGACAATTTGTCTCAATAACAAACACTTCAGCTTATTTCCAGATCTTGTTGTGTCTGATCTGATCACTCTTGATAAGGTGCAGAGACACATTAATCCTTCCCTCTTCCCTCCTGCTACACTGCAGGTTGTTGTAGGTGCTGCTTGTTAGCCTCATACATAAATACAATTCAAATTAAATTAATGTACAAATCACAAACAAAGCATTACTTTAGGCATCAATCTCTCAACTCCGCTCCATTTCCTACAAAATTCAACACATATTCCACATGGAAAAAACAAAAGCGTAACCGTGCACTGTAATAATTAATAGCTTTAGTTCCTTCCTTAATGGAGACATCAAAGTGTATTCTTTCATATCGGAGAGAATTCCTCTGCACATGAAAGACAATCTAATTGGTTTTAATGAGGAAATATGTTGTGTGAACTGATACAGGCACACATGAGAGTGCAGAAATACAGAGAGAGGAATCCATGCCAGCACACACTTACACAGACCTTGACGCGTGCACAGCCACACACAATACGATCCCTCTTGGCAATCCATGACCCAAATCCTCTATCAGCCCCTCCCTATTGGCTCCTCCGATTCTGTGTTCTCTCAGTCTGTCTTTCTGGCATGGAGACCTCATACATACATTTACATTCTTCTTCCCCTGTTTTGCCGTAGACACACACATACAGCATAAGCATTCATGCGCATATGCAATATGAGAAGCTTTTGTTGTGTTGCTCAAAGAAGAAATCCCCGTTGACATAGCTGGACCAGTATTTCAATTTCCACAGCGAAAGGAAGCAGGAATAACAGCGGCGTTGTGCCTTGTGTGCCTGGTTTAGTGGCTTCAGACGGAGTCATGCGTGACCGTTCTCACCTAAGCAATCATCCCTCCGGTCGGTGAGCGATCCGTCTACCTCTGCGCTCTGTCATCGGCCTCACCTCCCAATCCACAGCAACGCAGAACAGGTGTCCAGAAGAGAGGGAGAGAGAGAGAGAGAGAGGCTACTGGAGGTACAAAGGGTTAAACGCTGGGCCTGACCCCCACTGTTCACCCTGCTGAGTCTATAATGCCACCCATAGACTGAGGGCACAGGGAGGCGCACGAGCTTCCGCACTGAGAATATCAACGAGGCAAGACTTCTGTTGGTTGCAGGGGAAATAGAGGGAAAGGATTTCAAAGGAAGTCCTCAGAGAGTTGCCATATGCTCCGTAAGCCCTTTAACGCCTGCACTCTTTAACATAAGCCGTCACTGAAATGATATTCAGCGAATGAACAGACCTTCAGAACTTTCCTCTTTGGCGTCTCTGTGCCTGCATGAGATACATTTTCAATGCGACCTTACGCATTTGAAAGCAGAAACCTTGGCCTTTTTCCTGCCACCTGAAATGCAGTTTTGTTTGTTTGCGGTTTTTCCGGGCCGGGTGCATGCGTGTGTGTGTGTCTTTATTGGGCAAACAAGACATCGGAGACGCACAGTAGAGGCCAGAGAGAGCAGAGGTACAAAAGTGTCTACAGCTATGGCGAAATAGCAAAAGGTCAGCATAAATCAACACAATGACTCTACCAAACAAGGCCGACCTGGCAATAAAACTCTAATCAGCTGCTGAGCCTTTCTGGAAATTACTTCATTACACAAGCAACTCTCTGATGAACTAAGGAGACAAGCAGCGGGGAGATAATACACTCCTGAATCCTGTTGTGAGGGTACTAATATCCACTCTGGATTGGCAATGATGAATGAGACTCCTGGGGTATGTAGAGATGTATTGAGCGTGAGGTTACCGAGAGAGGGATGGGAAGAATGGGAGAAGTCAGTTGGGTGATTAAACGAAGCTTGAGTGAACGGCCCCTCTGATCGTTATTATTTCAAACATCCCATTGTTACATTGGACCTCTGCAGTGTTTGAATGTGGGGTGTTATTACTCTCATGGCAGATATCCAGAAACTCCAGGGGAGAGTGGGGTAATCTTTACGAGGACATTGTTTCAGTAAGCAATCCTTTACCATTATGTTTTCCTTGTGATTACAATAAAGCAGCTGTTAGATAAATCCACTTGGCAGCAATCAGTATTTTATCACACATGAATTAAATGTGCCCGTGAAAACCTGCAAGCGTTTAGAGAATGATGTTGCTACGCCGAGTTGAAATCCCTACAGGAGGAATAAAGGTCCAATCGTTCACACAACAAGCAAGCTCGCTGAATAATAGGGAACGTTTTTTTTCGTATCCCCGGGTGTGTCGCAAGGTGGGGTCGCATTGATCGTAACTTAGACTTGAGACTCTGACATTTATGGTGTAAGCATGTGTGAGAATATTTCCTGCCTATTTGGGATTAGCGGGATCTAAGTATAAACAAAAAAAGAAGTGAAGAACGTGATGATATGTGTGCTACATATGAACACAAAGAGTACAACACATTTCTTCCTGTCTGCTATGTTTTCTAGCGACCCAAAGTGGTAATTATACCACTAGGGGGCAGTGAGAAATGTCCACACATGAGGACAACAGGTTTAAGTGAAGCACAATGATATGCAAGGTGAAGGAAAGGAAAAATGTTGTGTCCACATATGAGGACACAGGGTCTTAAGGAGGTTAAAGGGAGAATATGATGAATTTAAAGTATCTGCTGTCGATGCATTACAGATTAGCGAGATCATTCTGCATGATGTGCTGCATGTTTCCATCTCCTGCCTGGCACACTTCTTCTTGCTCAAAGTAAAGCTCCTCTCAGTTTGACCTGGTGGCTATTCTAAGGATGTGATAGCACCTTCTCAGATCTATAAATGGCTGTCTCATAATGAATATGATGACACCAAGCAGAAATACTTCACTGTTTCATCAGGGAACACACACACACACACAGACAGACAATTTGATTTATTCTATTCTTCTCTGGCAAGCTTAGATCGTTCTTTGGTTCCAAAAAGGACGTTGAGAAACCTTCATGGAAAACATCGGCCTTCAGGCACTCCGTAACAAATAAGTGGTGACCCCGACATTTTGCTTCTTTAAAATGATTGAATTGATTTAACGTTACCTTGTTAGATCAGAAGAGAGAGGGGGAGAGAAAGAGAGAGAGAGGATTATCACTTAACAGCTGTTATTCGATAGCTTTGGGTTTGATAAAAGGACATTGGAGTGTGGTTTATTTTCATTACTGCATCTTGGGTATGGAGGGAGATTAGGATGATTAATATTGCCTCTCATTGTGTTTACATGGGCCTGAGTGACAGAGCTTGGGAGGCGGAGAGACAAGGACGGGACATAACTGCTCCTCTGCGTGTCAGCTCTGGTTAAGCCTGCAGCCACACAGGTTGTGGCAGAGTCAATTACAGACTGACTAACGAGCCTCTCAGTGCAAGTTTTTCCTATTTTCTGTCAAATCTGTTGCCGGGTTAAGGATTAATTGCTATTCGGGGTTATTGGAGGTTTTTGAAGACAAATAAGCGGGTGGGTGTTAATGTGCCACGGTCACAGTTGCATGGTGATCACCGCTCTGTCCTGAGCTTTCTCTGCACAGGGATTCTGCTTCTCTTGCAGTTGCCGTTATACACATTATGTTATCTTCTGCCTATGCTGGTATCACAGTACAAGTACATTTGCAGTAACTGTCAACGAGGCTAGACTTCCCTGCTGAATTGCCGCTATAGATTTGATCATGTAAGTCTGCACGTTGGTGTGTGAAGATTAAGAGGATGTCTTGTTCGGACGGTTTGTGATGTTTGAGACGAGCCACAAATCAACAAGCAGCACAACCCAAACATCCTAGCAACCATCTAGAAACACCTAATTAGAAAGCCCAGTAACCCTCTGGTAACCATCTGGTAATGCCAGACCAACAAATCAGAACAGATATGCACCCGACTAGAACATCCTGCTCGTCACCTACTAACACCATAGCAACCTAAAATCATAGCAAACACTTGTCCAGACTTTGTCCTCCATCCAGAACAACATAGAAACAATCTACTAATCGACATCCGAACAACTAAACAGCAACACCTTAGCAACTTCCTAACTACCTTCCTCCCATCCTCCCTTACTCATCTTTTGTGGTTACCTTCTGTCATCCTTCCGTCTCCCTCAGCGGTTGTTTCTAGATGTCTTTGATGGTGAGCTGAGGACGACAGTAATCTACTTGAAGCCAAAGCGTTTATATCTGGGACAGCTGAGAATTGGGTCACGCGTGATTTCTACAGCCTGAGGCTCACATGGACGCGACCTCAAAGTTTCCTCATGTTCATCCGTTACAACAGCGTCCAACTTGGTCAACGATGACAGAAGGAAGCACATGTCTAGTGTTAGGGACAAACTGTATGCTTTATATAATACAGCATCTGTCAGGCTATTGCAATCAGCACCATGGCACTTTAATTTTCAGAAGTGACGAGAAACGCACGCAAGCAGGCGTGGAACTCTCCAGGAAATGTTTATTTTTGTTCATTTGCAATAATTGGTGCAATTGTTTTGTCGTACGAAACCGGGTGTAGCTGACATGTTGGCAAATCAATGCAATCAGGACTTCAATTTGAAATGCAAAGCTTGAAATGTAATTGCTCTTATGTTTAGGTCCTTGAAATGTTGTACCTCGAAAACAAGCAGCTTTCAGGCTTTAGAACAATAATGCTCTTTTTATACAACTTCTGCTTCTCTGTCCACTGCCCTCGGTCAGTGTGTGAAGACAGACACACTGTGACAGACAGACACACAGGTTGTATGGTGATGTGTTTGTGCAGTGTTACTTTCTGGTGGTGACTTTCACCAAACTGAATGTTAAAGAAAGTATTTCTCAGTAAGATTAAAGGACCGTCTGTGTGATGTGCTTTGTCTCTGGACCAGTGACAAGTCGGTGAATACACAGGCCAGAATCAAAACCCTGGGAACTATGGAAAGAACAACTCTAATGCGTTTCGGGCCAGCCAAGGCGTTTTTCTCTTCCATGGAAGCAATTATTTCAAGCCATGTCTATCAAAGAGCAAATTGCAGCTGAGAACCACTGTCATTCTCTTCTCCACAGTTCTCCTCTTAACACTTTGCATAATGAAATCATGCTCTGAATGGTGGCTTTTGACACAGAGCTGCTGAATGCCTCTTTGACTTTTCTGAAAAGGTAAATGCTGCTGCTGCCGAGTGCCACAGAGAGGCCTGACACTCAGGACTTTGCTAAAAGCAACGACATAACATTAACATACAGGCATTTGCAATTAAAACCTCTTCCTCGGCGTGCAGTGCGTGCTGAGACACTGGAGCTGCACGCCGGTGCGGGCAGACGGCAGAGTGATGTCAGCCTGGACAGAGGCGCGTGTGCTCGCGCAGATGTGCCGGTAATTACAGGGGAATGAATAGTGATGTTTTAAGAGGAGATCAGGGCCAATTACAGTGATTTGGAGCAATGGAGTCAGGCCATGAACGCACACCTTCTAATTACCAGGCAAAATCTCAGATCGCACAGCAAACACAGCACACAGGCAAGTGTGCATAATCAGGCGAAGGCTGCTTTAAGATGTTTATCCTTGAGTATGTGAAGGATCTGAGTGTGTCGGTACGCTGTAGTGTGTTTGCTGTTTGCTCGCTGTGGTTTCTGCTCCTGACGCTGTTGTCGATGTTAATGACTGTGAAGGAGCTGCTGGTATATTTAGCTGCTAATCAGAGTATATTAATCTAAAGTCATTTAGAAATGTTTAAATAGCTGGCAGTAGTGCCTCAGATAGGAGTCATGTGTGTGTGTGGGGGGGGGGGGGAGGTCCACAAGAGGCCCACATAGGGATCTAATGCTGTTTGATTGCCACACTCATCAAGTCCAAATGAAGATTAATGAACACATGATGGAGGAATGAAAATAACAATATTCTCGTTGTCTTTAGGGCTCTAATTTGTTTGAGAATATGCTGTCACGCTACGGAGGGCTTATTGGCATTTGCTAATGGACTGTTCATCGCAATGGAGGGAAAGCAAGGGGGCTTTAGTGTAGACTAGAATGACCAGGAGCTGTAGAGTACTCACACAGGGTTCAGCTCTGATGCAGGGCGGCAATTTATGTGAGTTAGTGAATTCTATTCAAGGTAACCATGATGAAGAAGGAGATGAAGGTAAACGTGAGTGAGCTAAAGGTTAGCGTGAGAGGAGGGGGTGGACAAGTCTCTGAATATCTTGTTTATTGATCCCTGAAAGTAGATGCAGTATTGATAGCGTTGTTCACCCAAAGGACCCAGATCCACTAATAATTAATTACGACAGAATGAGGAGGCCGAGCATCTGTGCTGCATTGCAGCTCGACACAGTACGTTGGAGATGTAGACCTTTAAAAACAATCTATATTGATTCATTTCCAAATGATCATCTATAGCTGTGTTGTGCTTTCTGTCACGTCCCCCTGTGGAAACGAAACCTTCTACCTCCTCACCCTCCTGTGCTCTTTTGTGCTCCATGTATGAATGACATCGCTTTGATCTAAATGGAACTGCAGTCATTGTGGGACTCATTTAAGGAAGTGAAGTAAGTGGGTATGAAGACTTTGCAGATTTGCACTGAAGGTGACCTCATTTCACACACGTCTCTATTAAAATCAGCTTCAGTTTGACTGCCAGTATGCTCAGTATGAACGGTGATGATACACTGGATGAGTTCAAGGTTAGTCTGCTGTTCCAAAATCTGTGATTTAAAAAAATCAAGTTTGGGGTGAGATTTAAACACACACACACACACACACACACACACACACACACACACACACACACACACACACACACACACACACACACTTGTTAGTGAGCAGAATCGCTCACATAATGTGCTGGTGAGAATGATTGATCGCTTGTTTAGAGTATCCAGTGCAGTCCCATCTGCGTTTATGACTGCAAATCCTGTCTGTGCTGTGTTGAGTTGAGTTTATTTCAGTGGAATCGCAGCAATCGACAGATTCAGTCAAGCATCATTAAGTACAGTCAAGTCAGATATGGAGTAAAGTCCAAACTCTGGATCCTGGATAAATAACAAATTATTGTAACTGCACAATTCTTGCACAGGTCCCATCTTCAGTTTCCTATTTCATAAACTGTTTATATCTGCTCCCATCAGGGCTGAAGATTGTGGAGTGATGAAGCATGCAGCCTGCGGAGTGAAACATTGTTGGATCAAATCCCAGCTGAGACAAGTAGGTCACACACACACACACACAACATATGAAGAGAGAGAACAGACGCGTCTTACCAACACACATGAGTGACGACACACATGACATCAAACATAACGTGTCGTATCTAAGAAACACATGGATCACACAGAGACGTATAGAAGTGTTGACTGCTGAACTCCTCTCACAAATCAGGACTTTGTAAAGGCCCTAAAACACCTTAATTATGTTGTTAATGAATGATGTCACCCCTGTAATGTCTGTGTGACGGTGCAAGTCCCCCTTTGAGAACCTCTGATCTCTGCTATCGACTCAACAGGCTGAACAACAGGCTGAAGCTGCCTCTCTACCAAACACTGCTGCTATCTCCCAGGTTGTTTCTATAGTACCAGGACTCACTTGCACTAGCATTTCCTTGTGTGTCAGCATCAGTGTGTGGCTCACACCCGCCTACACAGTGTGATAGGTGATCTATACTGGAGACGGACTGAAATGGAATCTTCACTTCAGCGTGACATGGACTCCAGCAAATCTCCCTTGCAGGAGTTGGGACGAATCAATCAGTCGATGCTGTCAGAGGAGACGTTTCACGACTATATTAACAATGCACAGCTATTGATTAGATGGAAATCTAGCCCGTTTGATGGTATCGTCCCTCATCGCGCTAAAACGACCTGTTCTTGTCAGCTATGTGAGAGAAACTGAGAGCCACACACACACACACACGCACACAGGTCTATTCTCAGAGATAGGGTTGTGTAAAATGAGGCATAATTATTGTCCTCCTTTGCTCTTCTGTTTGAACGCTTTGGCGATTAGGGTATGTAAACAGCAGCGCTCAACAACACCATCCTTGTGCATGAGGGTTATTAATAACTCGGCTCTTAGCGCTCCACTGCTGCTGTGTCTTATGCCAAGTAGCATCATCCAAATTGAAAAGTACAGAGCCGGCGGAGGTTTATGAGTTGTGTCACACTCAGGGCTGAGGGATCATGTCCAACACGCAGCACAGATGATATGTGTGATTGGAAGGGAAGGAGATGACATCCTTATTATTTCCTGAGTCATCAAGCATTCACTCTGATACCTGCTGCCCGTCCTTCATCTCGTTTCTCGCTCTTGCTCTCGCTCTGCGTTCGAGGATGTTAGTGTCTCTTAGTCGGTTTCATATTAACTTTATATTCAGAATAAAATCAGGTGGAAAATGGGGGAGAGAGAGAATGTGGAGGAATATCGTTCAGCTAGTTTTGTTATTCTCCACCGAGAGAGAGCAAATGTTCACACGGCGGACTTGTGCATGAAATAAACAACAAGAGTTCTGCTGCTCCCACCTTGTGTTTTCTGTGTGGGCGGAGCCTCTGAGCCATGGCTGCTCCCTCACACTGAGGGTTTTACAGTTCCCTCAAAATAGAAACTCAACTAAACTCAAACTATCTTCTAGCTTCATTATCTTAATGTTTGTCATATCAATGTGCTGGTTTGTAATTTATTCAAGCAAGGCCACACACATAAAAGGAAAAACTGGAGTGAAAATGAGATAAAACTTCAAAATAATATTGAAAAGAAAAACTAATGAAAATGGAACTCAAAATCGATTGGAGGAGTGAAGCTCGCAAGAAAGATGTGTGTGTGTGTGTGTGTGTGTGTGTGTGTGTGTGTGTGTTTGTAAGGGATGAATAAAAAGCTCAGTAGCTGACATTTTATTTGACCTTTGGGACAGAAGGTCTCTTAATACAAGCTGGAGCCACTGCTTATAAATGAGAATAACTTTAATAACTTGAAATGAAACTATAGGAGAACTGTTGAGTTCAAGCTGCAGGGGAGGCTGCATGCAAACAACAGGGGGGTCGGTGTGTGTGTGTGTGTGTGTGTGTGTGTGTGTGTGTGTGTGTGTGTGTGTGTGTGTGTGTGTGTCGCGTGCGTGTGTGTGTGTGTGTGTATTCAATCACATTTGTCCAAACCCGCCCTGTCCTTATGACTTCCATAAGTGTATAAGCTCTTCATTTTACAGGCAGCGATTGTGTGTGTGAACCAATAATAGAGGGGAGGAAGAGTGAGAGGAGTGCTGGTTGTTTTAAGAGTGGCCTGAGGTTCCCTGAAGTAATGATTTACATTATATTACCTTTACATTAAGTCACCTTAGATACATTTACATACGTTTAGTTACTCTTTAGTCCTAAGGACAACACATCATTACAGTGATCAACCTGTTTAGAGCTTTACTGTTCAGTCTGCCTGCTCCCGCTTTACTGTTTCCATCCTTCTGTTCTCCAAATGTCCTTCTGCTTGCATGCATTTCCATATTTGAAAGACAACACACACACACACACACACACACACACACACCCTATCCCGTGGTGCAGGATATCTGAAGAAATGCTCGAGCATTTTTCAATATCTTATTGCAGTCAGATGAGATTGAATGGGTTTCATCTCTCTTCTGTGTTCTTCTGTTAGGTCAGGGATGTGTTTGGCTGAGCTCGGATCTAAGGCTGGAAGCAGAGGGTCACAGTCACTGTGAAAAGTGAAAATGACACCACTCTAAAGGGATCAATACACTCAGAAGTCACTGAGCTTTTGTTAGGAGTTCTCAAAGTTAATTTCCCCAAATGTTGGAGTGTTCCTGTAAAAAAGAAGCAATAAAAGGTCTGGAAGCGTCCCTGAGAGGATGTGTCAGTGTGTGTCCTGATTTAGTGATAAAGCCTTTCATCACTTAGCAATAACACAGTCAACCAACATACATCCTCCACTCTGTGTCGCCTCATAGCCCCACAGTTAGGAACCTCTGCTCCCCTCACCGTGATGTGGGATTAAACCTGCGGACGAAGCAACAACACACCTCTAAAATTCCATCTTTGTCGATAACAAGGTATTGATTTGTACCCCAGACCAAGAAGAGGGGTGGGGGGATAGGCGTGGGATTGAACTGGCAAACTGACAACATTGCTGTGTAACTTTTTTTTCTCACTCCTTCTCTCTTGGACTGCTTGTTCTTTTTGGTTCCATCCCCATAAGTCAGCCTGTCTGTCATCTCTTCTCCCTTTGTGTTTCCTCCAGTGTGAGACCCCAGGGGGGCTTCTGAGCTATGGCATGAAGATAAGGGTTACACTGCTCAACAGACAGTGTGTGTGTGTGTGTGTGTGTGTGTGTGTGTGTGTGTGTGTGTGTGTGTGTGTGTGTGTGTGTGTTCATGTCCATTTAATTTAATATAAACTAAATGGACATGAGCACTCACTTACTTATGCAATAAAACATAAAGAATTGTCAATGGCTCCTGATGAGCATTCAGTGTTGAGCTCATGTGTTGGGATGATGTCGGCCCCCTCCTCTCTTACCGTCCAGCAGGGGGGCGGGTGGGTTGTAAAGGTCTGTGAGCTCCTTGGATCCACAGACAGATGGAGAGACTCATCTTTCCTCCTCCTCCATCCTGCCAGGCAGAGCTCTTCATCCTGCCCGAGGGAACACTGCCTCCAGAAGAAAGCGCAATATCCAACTCTGGTACTTGGCAAACCTCCCGAGGGGCTTTTTATTGTTCTGTCGGACCTTCTACTTTGATGGACTGGCATGGATTCAACGCCCGTCTCACCGATACCAAACCTGGACTAAATGCCCCGTATATGTGAGAGCATTCCTGCATTCTAAACCACAGAAGCAAACAGGCAACATGACTGAGCCTTATCTCACACGCTGCCAGTTGTTGGCCCTTGCTTGCTGTTAAAGGCCAATTAACTCTGCGGATATTCCTCTCACTTATGCTGTGAATGAGAATGATTACATCCAATTTTCATCCAGGTGGAGGCCTATTAAATGGACGCACCTCTGCCACTCTACCATTAGCTCCCCCTTTGAATAGTTTCACAGACAGGAGTAGAAAGGGACTGGGGGGGGTGTATCTGTCTTCACTTTAGCATCAATACCGTCCTTGTTTATCCATTATATTGGACAACTAAGTGTTCATCATGTTCTTATAGCAATTCTGTAGATGCTTTATTTATTAAATCCAGCTGTCAAGAATGCTGGCAGAGGACAGAGAGAGAATCAGTGGATAACAGGACTTCAATGAGCCCTCAGACCCTGCAGCTATCGACAGACACAGTGTTGACGCCGAACAAGTAAAGCAGACAAAAGCCGGGAATCTGAGACTTACTGGAGCGTCGCTATTTAATTCCTCACATTTGTAGCGACGGCGTATGTGACGGATTAAAGTCGATTGCATCATTACAATTCAGTTAAGCGTGTAAATATCACACAACAATTTTGAATCAACGCCTCGTTATATGGACCACAGTGTTCTCAGTCTGATCATCCATGCCCTGGAAAGAGCACCGGGCTGTGTCTTAAACCTGACGTGTGACTTCTGATACAGCTGTCGTGTATTTGCTGGTTCTGAAATGGCCACAGAGGTCCAGGACACGTTCCAAACTCTTTCCACTACAGGTGAAAAGTCATGAAATGTTCTCAAAGTTCCACGCTGACGATGTCATACTGAAATTGCCTTTGAGTCGTTGCTTTTCCATCCAAAGTTTCAAGGGTGTAGCAGTCTTTCCTTAAATGACAGATTAGCAAAAAGGGCGGCAGGGCAGAGAAACGGGCAGAGGAACTGTGGTCAGAGAATACAGGAGAGATTATCAAAAACAGGCAGGCAGGCGAGAGAAATGAGCAACGACACACACACCACTACATCATGGGCTATCTGGAGCAGGAAGTGGCTGTATAGTTTTGAATTATTCATTTTTATTATCCAGCCGAAGTGTATTTACAAAGGTTTAAAAAGGACGTTGATAACTTGTAAACTGCTCATTCTGTCACTTGCTACCTGAAGATTTATGTCACCTACTGTGCTTTTGTCTCTACCTGTGTAGTTTCTGCCGAGACGCCAAAGCTTTTTATTTCTTCTAATAAATTTCGACCCTTATTTCTTATGAGAATCAACCTTATTTGTCAAAACACATTTATGTAAGGATGGAAATCACACAGCGCCATTTCCACATTTCTGAGAACAAAATCATCAAACATTCCCAGCAGCAAACCTTTTTACAGCATGAGCACAAAGAGCTGGGCAGCAACACAAAAATGACACAATAATGGAACTTCAATACGTTTCTAATGTCTGAAGCTTGTCTCCAGAAGGTTCCATCGAGTTTGTGAACTTCCCTACATTATATAACAGAATAGAAACTCAACTTACTCACTTAATTTTCTTCCTCGCCTCAATCTGCAATGTGGATTTTGTTTAAGAGCTTAAACAAAACATGGCACCTAAAGTGTTTTCACCAGCAGGCAGAGGAACTCCAGGTGTTCTTCTTCTTCTTCTTCTTCTTCTTCTTCTTCCTCCTCTTCTCCTCATAAGTGTCAATGAACCTGGATTACGAACGTGCAAGCGGCAAGCAGCTTGCATCTTTTCTTCACGCAGATAATAGCCGGCTTGAGAGTGTATCCCACTTGTGTACACGTTGTTGATAGATAAGGCTGTAATTAGCGCAGCTGTAATTACTCTCACACATACAGATTTACATGGGAAAATACCTTAAGAGGCTGATAAACCAGGCTCATTATGAAAAATAAAGAAGCATTACAATTTTGAAAAGCAAATTGTTGCAGCGTTGAACAGCATAATTGCAGTGGTGAAGCCTTTAGTTTGTAGGAGTTTAGAAGAGGCCAACGCTCCATACATCATATTCTAAAATGCATTGTTGCCATAGTTATTCAGCATATGGGCTTATTAGTAAAATAAACATCTATGTTCATGTAAGAAAGGAATTCAGTTTATGGAAACAAAGGAAATTAATTTAGCAAAAAAAAAAGGTTTTTAGGCAAATCTGATGCAATTGAGTTGTTTCCCCTCAGTTTTGTATCTTAATATAGTGTTGTGGGGAGGACGTGTCGAACTGAAAGCTTCGTTCTGATTGGTCCTTTACTTCTATAGCAGTAGTTTGACATATTGATCAACCACTTAAGCTATCCGTTTTCACTTGGTCGGCGGTGTTACAGCAAGGCATCTAGAAGTGACTGAGTACTTTTTTTCCCCCCACATTACGCAGTAGGAAGGTTTTAAAATAGACCTCTAAATGGAAATAATTAGAATATGCAAACCCACTTGCACATGAAGTAGAAGATAAAAGGCCTCAGTGTGATAATTACACAACCTTATGACAAAAGCTTAATGGCTTTCTACGTGACAAAGTGGATGGAACCGGACGCAGACTTTTATCATACTGCATACATCAAACTGGAGCTGTGAGAGAATCACTGCTGCAGAACAAGATGTTGCAAGATGAAGCCAGAGTATCTCTATTGTTTCAGTCTTAGTATAAGTTATTCAATGCAAGCAAACTATCTTGAAGCTGTGTGACATCTTGGGTTTTTTTTTTTACTTTAGGTGAAGGAATGTTCCAGAGAGTGCCAAGCGCAGCCCAGCATTCTATTTCCGCTCACTGTTACTATGATGTTAGCGGTAACCAAGGGTAACTCCTCAGGTTTCCTCGCTGTGCCGTGTTGCTGTGCATGAAGACGCATTCCCACACGGTGTGTTTGTGAGGATGGCTGAGCAGAGAAACGCAGTCTGAACTCTGATGTTAGTGCCGCAGCAGCGGTGTATCACGGTTCATGTGTGAGCGTGATGCTGAGGGGCAGGGGGCAGAGGGGAGAGCACGGAAAATTACCACGCAGCAAATTAACTCAGCGGAGTGATTAAAAATAATTTTTGTGAAACTAATTTGCACTTACTGTAGCATAAAATTAAGGTTGCTTTGGAACAGTTGGTTCAATTTTCACAGGACCATCAGGACTTTTGAAAATTTAATGAGGAACCAAATTGCCTCTTTCTCTCCCGTCCACACGGCCTCTGTCAGCTCAGAGCCGCAGAGACGAGCGCAGCACCAACATATCAACACGGATGTGAGGTTCTGGAGTTCACCTGCTCAATTTAGAATGTCCAGATTCCTATAATGTCAGTGTTCATGTCACAATTTGGCCCCCTGAACCTAAATATGTTTTTATGAGATAGTGAGATCTTTAGCTCCACTTGCATCCATGACTTTGACATTAATGGGACACAGAAGAATACAAAGTAAGTGAGTTATAAGATATTAATGTTTTGCCGTGTCCCTCTCCACTACAGTGTTGCGTTGAGAGAATGGAGGTCAGAAGTTATAGGTCAGCAGAGGGTTAAATGCATGACCTTTGACCTCTCAGCTCCAGTTTCCCAGCACAGAGGTCAAGCACATTTTTCGCCCCAAGCAGCAAGCTAAGAAATCAGATAAGAATGTCGTCCCCTCCACACACTTCATCTTTCCAATTGCTTAGATGGCATTTAAGGAGACAGAGAAAAATCCATATCCAATGTAATATAATTTTAATGAATCTGCATGTAATCAGCCGTGAAAAATGGCCCTTGGCAGCACCATTCTCCGTTTTTTGGGCTATAATACTAAGTAAGTGATGCCCCGTTGTGTGTACGGTAGCTCTCCCTCATGTGGCTGACACCAAGACCGGCCTATTTAAAGAGTGGATCTATGAGCTCATCATGATGAGACAGGGAGACATTAGGGTGACGGCTGTTCTAACCCCATTCTCCTCATGGTCATTGTGTGGAAGAGGAGCGTTCAAAGATGACAGCCGAGGGAGGAGGCAGCATACAGTCATCCTTTACCTTTGGCCTCCATCCTAAATGGAGCTGCACTCGTCTTGTCCTCTGCCGACATCCGCGGTCTGTCTGAAGTGACACAACAAGAGGCCATGACTGACTTTGATTATATGGAGAAGAGAAGTTTGCCTGCCCGCTAGCCCAGGTCCTGTCTTTATGCATATACGGAGCAAACACTCAGCAATCCCTTCTGAATACGCCCCCTAGTGGTTCCTATAAGAAAGCCTTTAAATTCAGTTTATCCACGTCTACGATCAAATCTTGTAATTATCTTCAAACTAGTAAGAACAACAAGGACTGATTGGAGTTCTGTCAAGTCTTCTCATAACCGTGGCTGAAAATGGTGCAGCAGAAGAACAAACACAGAGCTAACATAGATGGTTGGAGTCCAACCTTGTCTGCAGCGTGTCAGCAGCAGGAGGACGTGTTTCTGCCTGCGGCTGGACTCCTGGAGTCAGAAAGTCTGAAAGGAAACCATGTAAAGGTCTGGATGAGACGCTGTAAAGACAACTACTGTAGTTCAGAGGGAAGAAACAAACTACAACAGGGTTTATTAATGTTTAAATTCAAACTAGACCTCCTGATAATGATTCAGGGTTCAGTCGGGTAGAGTGAGTTAATCCTGGTCATATTCCTGTGAAACTCTGTAGATTCTGTCCTTAAAGTGTCATCTGTCTGTCTAAGTGTCCTCTCATACATCACCTGCTGTGTTGCTGTGTTTCCTTCATCCACACAACAACAAGAAAACCCTGCATTTTCAGATGTATCCACTATTGAGATGCAGCTCCACAAATTACACTCGTAACCCCTGTTCTCTCCCATAGCTTTTATGTCTCAGTATGGGATATAGAGACTCCCATATAGCCTGACAGTTTTATCTCAAAGACTGACTGCCAGCCTCCTCACACGCCAGCGGAGTCAGGCAGCATGAGCAAACCTCTGAGAAGTGACATGCAACTTATAAAACCTTATGAACGCGCGAGGCGATAAACAGCCTGCTGCAGCACAAACGTCCTTGACAAAGACGACGCACCGAAAGATGAAAAAAACACACAGAAATAAAGCAATTTTATGAAATCTTCTACATTCCTTTCGCTCCTCGTGCAAGCAAGCAAAGTTTGCCTCTGTGTATATTTGAGGACAGCTATTGCAAGTGTTGCATTGTTAGTACCCGCCGTCGCACTTGGTGATTTGATAACTTGAGATGTTTTGGCAGAAACAGAAACTACATTCTCCAAAGTTAATCTGATTTCTATGTCTTGGATAATCTCTTGGTTTAGAGTCTGAGTCCTCTCCTAAATGCTGTAACTCTATCTGGGGACGCATTTAAAGCTCACACGAGGCATAACAGGGAAGGGTTCAAAGGTTAAAGGATCCACAGGTGAACATGATTCAGTTGCATTGTCAGGCATTACAGGGAGAGAATCCAGGGTTAGGCTGCGAGGTCACCTTCAGATTCCCGGGGGTAATCTGCATGCAGACAGGGCGCTCAGACGCTGCATAAATATCACAAACGCGTGCTGCTGTCACACCGGCTAATAGACTGTCTTCACCTTTGTATCTGTTAGTTGAGTTAGTTCAAAGAGATGGTTAGAGCCTCTAGAACAACACGCCAAGGCCCAGAGACGAGATAGGAGGTATAACGGTCCTCTCTGTGCAACACTAGACTAGTGTCCTCCATCCAAAACCAACAGTGTAAGCAGAATCATGAGTCACTTAATGGTTACAAAAAGAAAAGACATTCCAATTGTGTCACTTTTGTAACGTATGAAGGATAAACTCGGCCTCACTGAACACCACGTCTAGACACAACATCTCCTAACCACACACACCATTAAGAGCGAGCACCTGCAGAAGTTGGCAGATAATAGTGAGCAGTAAATTAAACTAATATTAAGAGCTCTCAGCACCTCGCTAACTTACACCAGCAGTTCCACAAACCGCTGGAGGGAGTTTGGTCGAGGAGCCCGGGGCTATTTCTTATCTTGTTGGGGGAAGAAGGGGAATCCGTCGAGGTGAGGGGCACAAGGGATTTCAGCTTCTCCCACTCACTGGTCTGGGGACAGAGTAGCCTCGTCCTCACCCCTTATTAGCTGACAGGAGGAGGAGGAGGAGGAGGAGGAGGCGGAGGAGGAGTCCTCTTCATTGTCTTGGTTTATAATAAGAAAAAATCTCCGGACAACTCTAACTCCTCATCACAATCCAGTTAGTCAAAGTTTGTGTCTGTGTGTGTCTCTTTCTCCGTCTCTGGTCTCTCTATCTGTCTACATTTCTGTCTCTCTTGCAGGACATTCCTATCTCTCTCACTCCCATTCTAATCTACATTTGTCTCTAATTCTGTTGCTGGCTGCATTTGTCATATATCTCTGTAGCTACCAGCTACTCTACTTGTGTCAAGCTCTATCTATCTCTCTCTCCCTCTTCCTCTCGCTCACACACACACACACACACACACACACACACACACACACACACACACACACACACACACACTAGCTACAGTTGCCATCTATCTCCTTTTCTGTCTTTCCACATATAGACCAACAGGCGTACAGACTTGATGCGGCTTTGAAAACTCTGGAAACTGCACCTGTTATGTAAGAGTTATATTTCAACCATCAATCTCTACGTCCATCTGTTTTTCCAACTCTGATCCGGGTCGCTGAGGCAGCATGCTAAGCACAGCAGCCCACATATTCCTCTCTCTGGCCACGTTCTCCTGCTCCTCCCGAGGGGATCCCAATACATTCCAAGACCAAATGGATTATTCTCTTCAGTGTATTCTGGGTCTGCCCCGTGGTCTCCTCCCACTGGGACGGGCCTGGTACACCTCCCTCAGGAGCCGTCTGCAGGCATACTGATTAGGTGCTGAAGGACAAAGCCAAGGAGCAGCGGTTCTACTCCGAGCTCGCACCTTATGTCCGAGCTCCTCATCCCGTCCCCGGCTGCTTGTACCGAACGCTTTTATTCTTCCAGTCACACCCCAGAGCTCATAACTGGAGGAAAGAGTTGGACTGTGAGTCTACTGGTAAACTGACAGCTTTGCCTTCAGGCTCAGCTCTCTCATCTTCTCAACGGCTCCATGATTATGAAAGGTTAGTCCAAACATATCTGGCAACATTTTGAGGAGCAGTAAGATTCTTGTAACGTTTGCCTGTAGGCCTAAAGGTTGTAGGACCAGCAAAGACATAATAAAGCAGCTTTATTTGGTTTAATCCCAAAGTAGATAGAATGTTTGTTTACCTGGCCTGAGATCCAGCAGCATCGGGGCTCCTTCCTCACTGTGACGCCTCCACAGACCCGGCTGATCTCCGCACGCTCTCCCTGTCTCCTCTGTGACTAAGTCTCTTCCACCCAAAGTTAATTTTTAATGACACACTTTGTTATGTGGGTCCACAGGGGGCCCTTAGTTGCTGCGCTCTAATAAAGAGAGTCTCGCTGCCTGCTCCCCTATGAGAAGGCTTCATTAAAACCACTGTAGGAAAAAAAAAGTCTTTGAAGTCCCATATTTGAGTGGTGAACCCATCCAAACTTTATTTTATATCGCCGCATCCATCTGTGTGTCTGGGGTTTTTATGAGTTTTCTGTCTGTTTTACGTCAATAGATATAATAAATAAATGGTGAAGGACAGGTGATGTGTGCCCCCTCCTCCCCCCCCCCCCCCCCCCCCCCGCCCTATGGGCTGCTTCATAACTGCAGTGTGAGATACACTCTGAGATACACACCATCAATCCTCATCAATAGCACATTCAGTGTCCTTTCTCATCCATCTTTGTATTGTTGTTTATTGTTATTGTCACCATATTCATGTATAATCAATACTTTCATATGTGACAGTGAGACGGTATTGGTGATGGCAGATGCTAGACACTTGTGGGTATTTCTGTTCACAGCGCTCACACAGGAAGGAAGTAAAGAAAGGAATAATTATCTGACATGAGAGATGAATTGTTAAATGTATGCATTAGAAATAGGAAACCATTGTTATTGTTATTAACTGTAGCGTAGAAGAAGACCTACAGTATGTGCAGCACTGTCAAATGGAGCAGCTATTTAAATTACTACGTTGCTAATCCGTATAAAATAGAATAAATCCTCTCACTAATAGAGCCGACAGCAGTCTGATCACTGTCCTGCTCTCATGCCGCCTTACAGGGACTCACTGTGGCAGAAATCTGCTTATTGATACCTGCTATGTCTCTCACTGTCAGGATGGCCGAGCGGTCTAAGGCGCCAGACTCAAGGTAACACCTTCCTGTATCAAAGGGCTTTCTGGTCTCCGAATGGAGGCGTGGGTTCGAATCCCGCTTCTGACAGCATTTTTAACTTTAACTGGATGCTTTTACTTTGGAACTTTGGAACATGAAGTCATGGTCCATCCAGCCAATCCATCTTTAGTGATAACCTTGCTGGTCACTTTCAATAATATTAATACTACTAATATAATAATAATAATAATAATAATAATAATAAT
This sequence comes from Genypterus blacodes, assembly GCF_046128005.1. NCBI lineage: Eukaryota > Metazoa > Chordata > Actinopteri > Ophidiiformes > Ophidiidae > Genypterus > Genypterus blacodes. Next base: position 3,833,736 of record NW_027467013.1, on the reverse strand, counting down.
AATAATAATAATAATAATAATAATAATAATAATCAAAATAATTCTGGATGGTTTGGATTCCTCCTCTGGCAGGACAGACAGGCCCTGACAGCTAAGACTCACTCACCCTCAGTCTTTAGCCCGGATCCTAGAATCGCCAAAAAGCCACTGCAAGAGGAACTCAAGCTGCGTGTAAGCTCATAGAGATTTAACAGCTCTGCAAGCTGAAGCTAACAATAAGATCTCAAATCAACCCCAAAATGAAGAGCGAGTGCAGAGCCGGTGCAGGAAGAAATGTCATTCTATATCATAGCTCTGATGAAAGGATCCAGGTGTGATTAAATCAAGTCACTTTGATGGTTTTCAATATCTTTCCGAGAGAGAGAGAGAGAGAGAGAGAGAGAGAGAGAGAGAGAGAGAAGGAGAGACAGAGAGACAGAGAGACAGGGGGAGGGGTGGGTTTGTCCTTAATTATGCATTTGTGCTAGATTTCAGAGTTTTTTTAATGTTTATTGTCAGGAAATCAAAACTTACTTTCAGCTTAATTACTGAGACAAACTGTGTCTCTGCTGGGGAGAGTGCTTGGAAATCTGGATTGTCTCATTTAATCATGATGCCTGGTCAGCCATGCCAAGACTGTTGATAGCAAAGCAGAGCTCATCCAAAAGTCGGCACTGTGCGCACAATACAAATGAGTGAAAACGGGCTCCAGCTCATCAGTCTGAATGTTTGACTCGTCTTCATTTCAGCCTCATGCAGCGTGTTTACATGCATGTTAGAATCCATCGCCATAGAAACACCAGAATTAGGTTGAAATCCTCATAAATCAAAAATGGCTTAATCCATTTAAACCAACCTGGATTATGCAATTATAAATCGATTTACACAAGCATGCAGATGATCCATCAGCTCATAATGGAGTCTGAACCTTGACATGCATTTCCAGGCAGAGTTTCCTTCATTCTCTGATTTATCAATGCATCACACACAGTTTATCCGGCAAACAATCGCATCTTATTCATCCTGGCCCTGGACACATTTATTCATTTGTTGTTTAGACAAAACCCCCAGTACAATGTGCATGTAAACATAAACATACTGTAGGTTTGTAAATGTAAAGACATTATGAGGACAGTTTCTGTGATTTTCTTTTTTCTCCCTTAATAACACTTGTCATGAGGAATCCAATTTTTCCATAATGTAGTACAATAGGGTCACGCCTACTGTCACACCATTGGTCAAATTCTCACCTTTGACCTTTGCCTGAAAATCCATGAGTCAATAGGAGAGAAGAGAAAGAGGAAGAACATTAGTAAGGGAATTATCTCTGTGTATCCCTCCCATATGCTCTCTGCATGCAGTTGTCCCAGCTCCCCAGTAGGAGTCAGTGCAGTGCCAGCATGAACACGCCTCCACACACACACACTCCTACACATTTTACTTTTTCACGGTCTAATTCACACTAAACGGCAGACTGGATGAATAGTGAATAGTGAAAGTGCTTTTCAAAATATCCCAAGTGCAGGACATTCATTGTGTGCTGCCATGGAAACAGGTGAGCTGAAGGCTGGGGTGAGGACGGGTCAGTGGGGGTGAAGCATCCTCTGTTCTAAATTAATTGACTGGGCAGAGTGCCCATGTAAAAAGGCAGAGAACAGCCTCAGCATGGCCGCCGCGTTGTTTGTTTCCACCCTCTTGTAAAAATGTTAGAATCTGATTAAATAAGCCTCGTCTTCATCACACGCTGACTCCGGCAGGGAAGCGTACGATATCACACACAGGTTGCAGTACCTGTTTTTAACGACGTACAGAGAGCTTTGAAGTTGAGTGACGATGCTGGTAATTGTTCTCCAGTGCAGCGGATGCTTGTAATGCTGTTCCCTGCCAACGTGAACACCTGGCTGCTGGCTTGTTGGTGTAATAATCAAGATTAAAAACAGAATGCAGCTGTGCCGTCGTTGTATTCAGACCGGAGATTAATAAATATCTCCTACAGGCTACAACTGCTTTTGATTGCTGAAAGTGATTAGAGAGTTTAACAGGTTGCGTTTTCTCTCCTTCTCCTCCCATCTGTGAGACGATGTCATCTCCCATCCCCATGTTTTATACCTCTTTAAAAAACATCATTACCGAGCAGAGTGATGAGAAATCAGCTTCAGTGTGGTGTGAATATGGTGAGGAACAATTTAAGGTTAAAAACATCCATCTTATCAGCCTGTTGGGACCCCATATTTCACGTTTATATCTGTTTATAATCAGCCATTTTCAATCCGGATCCTTCCGTTCCGCTGCGCCGCATGTTTTCCTTCTCTCCCTGCTCGAGCGAAACGCAGAGGATTCTATAGAGGAAATTAGTTCTGTTACACATAAACATGTAAAATCTTGATGCATAACATGACAAAGAGCCATTTAAATTGTGTCCACATGCAAGTTTAGTACATGCACTCTCTCACACACACACACACACACACAGAGGAAAAAGCTTGAAACTGACTTGGTAGGATTTGTTTTGTTGGGTGAAATAACAACAGTGCATCTAATTCTGCATGAAATCTATTTACTTTCACATTTTTTTGTCGTCGACGAAATAGCAATTATGCTCTGCCTTTCATCAACAAACGGGATTCTGCGTGCTGCTGGATATTTATCGCGTGTGACTTTGCACTCCCACACAAGGAGGAGAGGAGATGATTGCAAATTTTCCCTCTGTCTTTTTCACTCTCGCTCCCTCCCTCCCTCCCTCCCTCCCTCCCTCTCCCTCTCCCTCTCTCCCTCTCTCCCTCTCTGTGTGTGTGCAGGCGAGGCCCTCGTTTGCTGTAACACACACACACACCTCATCCCTAAACTCCCTGTGATGCGTGTGTGGCAGCTCCTCCTCGCTCACCATGCAGTCACGTGCCGCAGGTTTGAACTACAACTACTTAGCTCACCTGCAGTCTTTACCGGGCTCCAATCCCGTAACACCTCCACCCCCCCTCCCTCCACCCACACCTCCCTCCAGCTCCACTGTGGGCTGCGTGATAACACACTTTGGAGGGGGGGAACCGAAGCTTTCCCCTCCGAGTGGCCCGAACTGTGAGCATATCGACTCCATTACTAGCAGCGCTGTAGCAAATCTACCGTCACGCTGAGTTTGCCGTGCTAATGTGGCTCTGGGCTCCGCTGCCCAAATGCTGGTGGATGAAGGTGTGTGAGTTTGGGTGGGTGCTGGCGGGGTGGAGGGAGGGGAGAGGAAGCTTAAGCAACACATACTAGGTAGTGGCGTGTAGTGTGTAGTGTCAGTTGGGAAGGTTGGAGTTCAGAGAGGCTTTGAAGGCGTTGGCAGCGTCTCTTCTAGCTGAGAGCAGCAACACACTCCGCGCACGGCTGAATGAGAAAACACTGATGCTCCAGCCGGCCCCTCCTCTTCATCCTCATCTACCCTTTTCAGGAGTGTGAGCGAAGAGGCTTCAAAGGGCTTGACTGACACCAGGTAATGCTTTGAACCGTGTCCGCGTGAGGGCTTTTCTGACTGTCATACAGAGAGACAGAAGCTCCCTCTAATCTCCTCACATACTAACATCATGTATCCAGACAGATGCACTCGGAAAGCAGCAAATCGCTCCCATTCCACACACACACACACACACACACACTATTCTTGGCTGCGGCTACAGCAAGGGATCGGTGGGTGTTAACAGTCTTGCATTCCTCCAGATGAGCAATTACTTCTTACTGGCCACAGGTTGCATTTGTCAGCACAATCATTGTGACTCCAAGGAGGGCAATTAGGCGATTACAATTCATATCCTTAACGCGGTTTTCCAGGGTAGCGGCTCCTATTTATTCTAAGGCGCCGCTGGGACGCATGAAGGCCAATCCTCTCGTGTTTGTAAGCTCCGCCTTTGATGTTTCATAAAAGCTAGAAATGTCTCTGAGTGTCTGCGGGATGAAAGCGTCAAAGATCAAGTCCACTCCTCTTCATTTAGGTCTGATTACAGCAAATTCTGCTCATGTTCTCTTCTAACGACATCACCGCCTGACTGACTGGTATGAAACGTCTCAATATGTCGGCCAACGCGAAGGGAAAGAAGGAGTCCGGGCCGTGCTGGAGTTATTTCAGCGTCTAACCTTTATCCAGCCTGTTTATTCCCCTCTTTTGTTCCGATGTGTATTCACAAACTCATTATTCCGTCTCATTTCTCTTTCTTTGATTACTCACAAATCCGTTTATCGACCGCCAACCAGGACCCAGACCGGCTCCCGACCAGGGACGTGTTCTAATATTCATTCTCTCATTTACATCCACTCTGCTGTGTCACTATTTACTTCCAAAATCCAGAAGGTTCCACCGTGTTCTAGGTTTGGGGCCACAGAGTAATGAGGTCACTGATGAGGAAGAACAACAATCTGAGAATAAAGAGAAGAAAAAAGTCCACACTTAAATTTCAGCTTCTCAAATAATCAATCAATCAATGCTTGTGTCCTTATCTCCTTTCCTAAATTAAATCCTTGTATCATGTCATCTTTTTTCTCCTAATATCACAACTTTGATCCTTCTTCCAACAGTCACTCCAATGCTTTCTCTTACAAAACTCTCTCTTTTACTGCATGTTATTCAATTTTAATCTCACGTTGAATTATAAATCTCGATGTAGTGCAGAAGTACCAAGCCCGTGTTCCTACATGGTGCAGCGTGAACCCGGGGTCGGCCACCGCCTGCGTTGGCGGCTGCTCGTTAAAAATGACTTACATGTTGAGTTTCTCGCTAGCCCGTGTGCCATCTGTGTGTTTGTGAAATGAACAAGAGACCGCCGCGCCGACCAGAAGCAGGTCAGCGGTGAAACGAACCATCAGGTTGTTGGTGGGATGGAAAATAAACGATTGTTAATTCATGTTGCTGATGAATTAGTGATTGGCTCCGGCATGGGCGGGCAGGCTTAAAGGCACGGGGCATATGGGTAATGAGGGGGGGCGCAGATGCTCCTCGGGGCCAGCGGGCTGAGAGGGGGAACGAAAGAGGGACACGGAGAGGGTAGAGCGGCCGCTGGGGCGAGCGTGAGAGAGGAAGATAGAATGAGAGGGGAAGCTAAAGAGGGAAGGGGGACACGCTTAGCTCGTCTCACAAGCCCACTCTGGTTCCCCCTCTGCAGGACGGCCTCATCGTCCCTCTGCACCGCTATGGGCCGGGGAGACAAACACCAGGCCCTGTCTGTCCTCCTGTGTCCTCTGCTGTCCTCCTCTGACCTCCAACGCATGCAAACAACTCTAAGATTAAACATTTTTTGCACCAAAGGAACTAATCAGAGCAGCAAATGTGCAGCGCAGGGGGACGAGGCCCAACATTGAGAACCCTTAGTGTGTGTTGTTAATAGAAACATGCTTCTTGTTTTGTTTGACCGCATGAACTAAAATGACCACAGAGTATCACACACACACACACACACACACACACACATACACATACACACACAGACACTCACACACACACAGATTCAGCCCAAGATACATTTTCATTTTAACACTCAGTAACTCTATGATAAGGTGCACACTCACACACACACACACGTACACATATTACATTTCTGCAGTCAGCTGAGGAACATTGGGAGGATCTCAGCTCCATCTACTGGCGGCTCAGTGAATCAAGCTGCTGCACGGTGGCTGATGGGAACTAAAGACCAACTCAATTCCCTCAAATCATTTTTGGTCTCATCACTGCCAAGCCTCCACATTTTCATTTTCCCCTCCTTCAAGCCAAGAAACTAATCTGGAATGATTAGTTACAGCTTGTCAACGTAGTGCGGCTCAATCCTTTATCATCCATAAAGACTCTGGATCGTCAAAGGAGGCGGAAATCGGTTTGAAATTAGTTTTGATCCAAAATTAGATATCCAGTGAGCGATGGGGGGGGGGGGGGGGGGGGGGGGGAGAGAGGAGTGAAAACATCAAATCTCAACAAATGAATGACAAATAGTGAGAAAATAATGCTTATGCCTACAAGATGTGTGATTGTGAGCTGCAGGTGATTACTTTGTTTCCACCACAGATCAATATGTACGGCCGGTCTGACTGAACTGTTCATTTCTCCTTCCACAAACTGTATTTAATAAGGAAATCAAATCTATTTTTGGGCCGGCTTGCTTTTGTCCCTAATTCTCTACGGCGTGTAGGAAAAAACCTTAATTAAAAAACAGTCACAGTAGAGAGTTTCCCATCCTTCCAGCCGTGATGATAAACTCTGAATCGATGCAAACATAATGTCTGCTGCAGTGAATCCCGCCATGCGTCCGGGTCCTGATGGAGGTAATAACTTTGACGACCGGCATTTAGAGGAGATTTTCAAACTAATTACCGACTTTGCCTTCTTGTCGGCGGCCGGAGCGACGCCACCGAGCCGTTCTGTCACTGAGGGGGAGAGCGTAAGCTGCTTCTGCACTGATTTGCACGGCACTATGGAGATGTTGCTCTGTATCTTGTTAGATTTGGAGCTGGCAGGATGTTTTTCCTCCCTATTCTTATCTCTGCCAACAGCAGAATAATAAAAATCTATTATGTTGCTGCTACAAGTTCCTCTCCTGCAGCAGCGCAGTGTTTGTGGAACATTTCCTGCAGATTCTTTTACTCGGCTGTGTGCAAAACATTCTGCATGACACTCCACACTCTAGTATGGGCCTTTCAGATAACATTAGGCAGACTAGATATCTGCAGGCACGCAGCAGTTGCACGTCGGTACATGCACACACACGCGTGTTAACGTTCACCCATCTCCCCACAATTACAGATAAATAAATCAATCTGTTATCGATGGCAACAGCTGCTGGAGCGCCCGGTTGTGAAATGGTAATAAGCGGCAAAAAAAGAGAAATGGCGACAAGACAGATCTTCCCCTTTTAAGAAGGAAGTCTTTAGAGATCACAACATGGTTCCTCACAGGCTCTATCACCGCCCAGATCAGAAAATGAATTACTGCCTACTATCACCACACCAGTGTTCCTCATGCTGCACAACTACATCTAAGAACGCCGCTCCTGTTGGTGTTTTGTTCTTTGCGGTTTGAAGTTTGTTCATTTGCGTGTCAGATGAGAGAATCTTCTAATTTTCCTGATGAAGAAAACGAGACTTGGAAGTGGAGATGCCTTGATAAGATTCCATGGACTCTTCACATTGCACACGCACACACACATACGCCCACATGCTTGCACACACACATTTGCTGTATGTGCAGGGAGGTGGTGAGGGACTAATAGCTTCTCTAAGGATGAGATCCAACCTAATTTGCAGCATGTAAATTCCCCTAGGTGACTGTGAACCTGCCATACTAATGCACAGATAATGTAAATACGGTGTGCGATTGTGGTCTCCCGTGCACAACTACACACGTGCGATAGTAAGAGAGTGTGTGCATGCAGAGAGGGAGAGTGAGAATAAAAGAGAAAAGAGGGAGAGAGATATGATTCAGTGTTACTAATCTCTTTGATATCCGCGCTGTGACGTTCTGTACTGGGCTGAGAAAAACTCAAATTATTCTTTTCTTCTTTTATTCATAACCTCTGGGACATCATGACTTGCCCTGGTGCTGCTTTGCTACCAGTCAAACTCCATCTAACTCCTCTCTCTCTCCGCTCCGCTCCTCTCATCTCCTCTCCTCCTGTATTCTCCTCATTCTTTCATCTCCCGTCTCATCATCCTCACGTGCCATAGTTTACTGTGCACTCATCAGTGATTACCTCCATTTACATAAACGTGTATAGTACACTGATGATGGGAGGGGGATGGGGAGGCGGAGGGGTGGGGGGGGGGGGGGGGGGCGGAGCCATACAGTGCTACAGTATGTTATGCTATACATGCTGTGTTCAGTTCCAGCATTCTAACCTCGGCTCTGTTTCTATTCCATTTCCTGTTGTTGTTCCTTGTCGTCTTCCTGCAGGTTAGTTTGTGGATGATATCGCTGAAACTGCATTTTTTTTACAAAGGAGGATGATATGAGATTAGATTTGCTCTGCTTGTCATGTGTCAGATGTATTACAGTGTTCAATCATACCATAATAATAGACCCCGTATGGTTTTGAAATGATTTCGTCACATTATCATGCTGTTTTCAGATCGAGGGGCGAATTCAGCACAAATGCAGCTTAAGGGAAGATTAATTGTCTGAAATCATAACAGGGATGCCGCTGCACTCTGTGTGTGCGGTGATGCTGTGATGTAAATGCTTTATGGTGCAGTTGGACTCTTCTTACCCTTTATGTATGAATGTATGGAGACAGTTCAGTGTGAAGAACAGAGGTCGCTTTGTTCACTCAGCTCTCTGTGTTACATCAGATTAAAAACTAAACTATTTACTTTATATATTTTTCCTTTACCTTTCATGAAGCTGTTAAGTCCAATTAAATCAAAAGAAAAGAGGGCAGAGATCGGTTTAGACTGTAAAAACACAATGATTATAACAGCGACCCTCTGCAAATTAGGTCAAGTTAAAGGTATGAGAAATGTTTTAAATAAGTTCATTAAGACATCCAAAGTTAAAAAGCAAAGACACATAAGACAGTGAACCTTAAGAACATGATTACTTCAGACATTTTCATCTCAAAGTGACTTGAGTGGCGTCTTAAAGCTCTTTACCTAAACTCTGTTCAGACATGAGGAACCAACAGCACTGTGTGAACTTCGTCCAGCCGGTGTGCGTTTGTCTGCATTTGTCTAATGACGCCGCTCCGCTCCAGCATAACATGTACAGAGCTGCACCTGTGATGAAACATGGCTCACAGGGACACAGATCATGCTGGAAGACACAACACAAAAGATCAATGTGGTCAAACTAAACGGTAGAAACATTACTGAGACATGATATTTCCAACCAAGCCCTCAGCAAAGTTCCCTGTGAGACACATTACACACATCTCACTGTTCTTACTTTGATTTAGGGCTCAGTTTAATACCTCTGCACTGTTTAAACACACACACACACACACACACACACACACACATTGACCTGATTCTACTCTCCCTTGCTGTTGGGCCACTGTGTCTGCTGAGTGAAAACACACAGTTTAGGATGCAGCCCATTGAAGGTCCCACCTGATAAAGCATGATGATGATGATGACATTTTGAAACACATTACTGTACTCTGTGTCATTAAAGAATGTAATACGTCGCCTTTAAAAGCTCGCCAAGCGGCCAATTATCATTTCCTAATCACACATAGCAGGTTATCAATAAATCCCATCCGTATTATAATCTCTTCAATGCAGAGCTCACAAACTGAGAGGTCTGTAAAAAGGGAGAGTGTAAATGTCAAATCTGCACTTTGATGGACAGACGCAGACATTTCACTCACTCTGTCTTTGCTCAGCTTATGTTTGGTTGATCAATACTCACATTGGGTTTGTGATTCAGGGCGTGTTCATGGCATCTGAAAGCCTCACAAGTGTGTGTGTGTGTGTGTGTGTGTGTGTGTGTGTGTGTGTGTGTGTGTGTGTGTGTGTGTGTGTGTGCGCGTGTGCGCGTGTGCGTGTGTGTGTGTAGTGTTTTGGCTACTGGAAGAGAGACAATTGAAAGGAAGTAACAGCTACGGTTTCTCAATCTGAGGTATTTGTAATTATCTCCGAGGCCGAATAAATAATGAACTTTGTGGAAACTTGTGACAGTAACTCATTTAAGTCAGGGCTTTAGGCTCATGAGCAAACAAAACAAAAGTGCAGCAACTCCAAGCCTCAACAAATACCAGGAGATTGTTTTGCGAAATGAAGCTGATGAAGTTAATCTCTAATTTGTTTTTGCGTGGGAGCGAATGGAGCAGCAGAGCAGATTTAGTGGCGGTGTTAGAGTCATTTGTATTTGTCACTTGGTATCTCTTTGAACTAGCAACAAGAAGCTCAACAGTGGTTACCAAAGGAACCAGTCTGAGTGTTTCCAGAGTTAAGGACAGGGCTCAAAGACGGAATAGAAAATTGTGGAAACTAGTCCATCAACTTTCCTTTTGGAGATCAAAACAGACATGACAGCTGGTAGGGACGTCTCCTCCCCTGTTTGTTTATTTCCCATCCTGTCCGGCTCCTCTGGGGTCACTGAACGCCACACAGGCAGCAAGGTCCTATCTGACAGGTGCACTACCCAGAAGTCCCCTCTCACCTTGTTTTGTGCCCTGGTGTCCCTTTGGCTGACGCAGATGTCTACAGTGTTACCATGGTGACATATGTATCTGAGCTGCCAGCTGTGTGTGTGTGGCCCTCTGCTCTTTAGCGGTGTCATTTATGCAGTTTACAACAATCACCCCTGTCATTTAGCATTCTAATCAGAGCGGGGCCAGAATGTCATGTCACCCTCCTCACAGTGACGAGTCTCTCATGTCTGCAGCGTTAGATAATCAAACGTCCGTACGTCAGGAGGGCTCACTCGCCTTTCCTCTGCTCCATTCAAGCAAAGAAAGCAAAGTCTGATCCCTTGAACTCACATTTCAGCCATTTTGGATAAGCTTGTGATCTGATCTGACTATTTGATCTGTAACATCTCAGTAGTTTTTCCTTTCAATCTCAAATTTGGTACAGAAGTAGAAAACGTGTGATTCACTGATTGGGATTTGAGATATGCGAGTTTCAGTGAATCAAATTATTGCACATTATGGTGCAGTTGTCTTCTTTAAGTGAAGGTATCATTCATGTCTCTCTGACCTGCTTTTAAGTTTTATGATACAAAATAAACAGAACTACTTCTACAAGTTTGAGAAAAAGGGATCAGCACTTTATTACACTTTTACTGTCACAGCTTTGCACTTCGGTTACACATCAACTCACAAACAAGGCCTGTAAGCTGCTGGACCTGTGAGCTGTTCCTGCACACTTCAGCATCACATTATCTTGTGAAAATGTTTGGAATGGAGTAGAGCTTTGCCTAATGTAACACTGCTGTGGGTACAAATCAATCTAAAATATCATGCAGCCTTTAAGCTGCGCTGCCTAAAATCCTCCATGAGGTGCAGCCTGACCCATGTGGTCAGACATTTGGTGAGGGTGACAGCAACTGGGACCTTTGCCAGGAAGATGCCTGCTCTGAGAGGCCTTCTGTCTCACCTCTCAGCCTCTGACCCTCTGACATATCGACAGGAAGGCTTTCACCTGAGTGTCCCATCTGTGACCAAGCCTCAGCACCTGGACAATGTGCAAGCAACGATCCAATGACTGAAGCCTACACTCAACAACACACATGTAGGGTTACTTAGCAAAACCTTTTACTTTCTTTTTTTAACCCAGTTTGATTGATATCACAGGGGATACACAAAGAAAATAAATCGAATAAATACCTAATCTGTACTATTTGATCAAATGGACTTATCTGTGTTTGCGATGGCCTCTTTGCATTCAGGAGTGTTTAGAATGCAGCAGGTCTCCATGCAGGTCAGGCTGAGCCAGATGCTCATGAATACAGTTGTAAAGTGGAGGCACAAGTTACACACAGGGAAGTTTTAGAAAGCTCAAGGTCGCTTCCTGTTTATTAGCACTCGGTGGCTTACTGTCAGATTGCTGACTCCCTCCCTGACCCCCATGTTCTGGCTCTGGCACACCAACATGACACTTTCTTTCTTTTCTTTTTTTCTTTTCATTCATTCATCATCTTGTTTTTCAACCTCTCCTTTCATAATGTATCCTTATGCAGCTGCAAGACAAAAGTTTGAAGTTATATAACACAATCTGGCCCAAACAAACAGTTGTACTTTATGGAACACATTCCTTTATCATTAACAGTTTCCCTGTAGCTGCTGATCTCACTTGCATCACAATAGGATGATTCTCTGCAGACGTTCCTTTTTACAAATCTACTTCAGTTCATCAGTATTTAGTTTTTCCTTACAGTAGAACGTCTTCAGGTCTCGCCATGCAGCATCTTTCTCTGCATGAAGGACTTGACTCTGACATTATCCTCCAACCTTTCTCTGTCCGGTTTTGAATTCCTTGTTGCCTCGGTGATTGTATGGAGTCCAGGCTCTGAGGCAGAGAGAGCGTGTGTTGGTATTCATGCCTTTTTTTTCCACCAAACATTCAGTGGATTTGTGCCTGTCTGCCAAAAAGTTCAACTTTTTCCTCGTATTTCCACAGGACATTGTTCCAGAAGTCAGAGGTGATGCACACATATTGACTTTTGGAAACCGTCTTGAGAGCAGCAACTGGACTTTCTTCCACTTCTTTCACAGGAGTTTGACACAAGCAGATCATTAGAGATGCTGCCGGGGTCTTTGCAATACTTCCTCCAAACATTTACTTTACAGCAATCTAGTTCACACTGTGTTCACATTCAGATCAGATCACCTCTACAACCAAAACCTCAAGTTTCCATCCAATCTTACTACAAATAGCTCACTACATAACCTTTTTCTGCACCTTGACATGATCTCATCTGTACATCATCACATCATATACACAGAATGTCCACTCAATCCCTTAAACCAATGTGTTTAGTGTTTTAGCTGCGATGTGAAGCTGCAGATGGATTATCTCACTGCTGCAGCCGAAGCCAACAAACAAACACACAAAAATTCTGTGTTTGTTATTGGGAAAAGGGCTGAGGGCAGATCTCAGATAAAGACGACACTCTCTTCTTCTTCTTCTTCTTCTTCTACCACAGTGGAAATGTGTTACATGCCTTTATTAGTGTGTAGTATGGTAATTAGCAGTGAACATTTCAAAGCCATAATTAGTCTGTGTCCGCTCTCACTCTCTCTACCAAAACCTTGGGTGTCACAGAGGAGGGTGGCGTCCAAAAATAACACATCTTCTTCTCGTGATCATTAAAAATGAGAAAGTGGAGGAACAGCTGCTTTCAAACGAAACAAACACATTAACACCGATGCACTACAGCGCGCAATCACAGAGGTCCACAGAGGCAGACGCACGCCTTTAATTACAATCACAATCATCTATTTTCGTGTCAAACAATAATGTTAAAAGTTACGTGTTGTAGCTTTAATGGGTAAGTTAGAAAATAAGACACTGGGAAAACAAGCTCAGATATTATAGAGAAGTTACAGAGATGAGATTTCTTTCGACAAAGTCTCTCTACAGTTGCTTTTTTGGCCTTGACTTTATGCTCAAGGTGGTGACCATAGGTGTCCTTCTCTTTGTCTTCTTCGAAATGGAATCCTGCTTGTTCTCTTTCTAACTTGAATTGGATGATCAATGCAGGAAAGCAGATTTACAGAATTCCCTGAGGTTCTGAGAGAAGGATTGCTGTTTTATTTCTAAAGGACATCTTTACTGTGAAACTGCAGCCAAAGGATGAGCAGTGAGAAGGACAAGTAAGACGCCTGTTTTTTTCTTCCAGGAATGATGCTCAATTACACACAAAGCTGCCATTTAGAGCCCATTGTCCCGCCTGAATGTTGGCAGACCGCAGCACCATGTGTTGACAACATCCTTCCTTTCTTTCTCCTGATTTGTTTTTCTCCCTCATTTTGGGGGTTGCATACAGTAGCATAACCATTCTGACCCCTTTCTAATTCTCACCGTAATCATCCTGTTTTTCTTTTTTGTGACTAAGCTCTAATCAAACGTCTCCCAGCCTCTCACAGCCAGAAAATCTGTTATTCTGACACACAACACAAAAAAGCATGCAATTATTCCCAGAGGGCCTTTCCCTCCTTCTCTCCTCACTGTTACAGCTGCAGAAAAGAGGGCACCGCTCCAAACAAACCCTCCTCCTCCTCTTGTCTTTTCACTTTCCTCTTTTCTCTCTGTGCTATGAAAATTAGATCACCCAGTGCAGCTCTGAATGTCAAAGAAGTGTGGAGAGTTTTGCATTGTACACCGCACAGAAACTCACTGGAGGGAACAGCGGAGCACTGATCACTTCACCTTGTAAAGAATAATGAGGGTTTATCCTCATATAATTACGTGTCATTTATAAAAAGGTTACAATGTGATGGTAGCAATCTAAATATAACTGATAAACCTCTTTTATTCTGCATTTAATTAAATGCCAAAGAGAACAAGCGTAACTTTTTTAGCACACCACCACCAATGATGTGTCTGTGGTGCTGTTTCATTTCCAGAATGTCTTCTATGGTATGGCTATGTATATATGTGTGTGTATGCCAGGAGGAGGCTTGTATGCTTCCTAATTTATCTCAAACATTATGGCAGAATAACCATCCCAGTAATTGTGAATCATATGCTGTCCTCCTGGGTCTGTCTTGGCGCTCTACCCACTGTCACTGTCATCATTATAATAAGAATAATACCAGCAAAAACATTAGGAGTACTCTGTGCTTTCACCCATAAAACCTAAAACATCTGGCAACATCTCAGACAGACACCAGGGAGCGTGTCAACAGGAAAGAGCCCCTGCAACACTATTTGTGATTTCTTAGCAAAATGCAAGAGCTGCAAATGATGACTTCGACAGATGGTGACTTTGCAATTCAAAATACAAAACAAGATCAAGGTCTGTGATGTCACTGTCCACATAAAAGCATATGCTTCTGAATATTCTCTCTGGTATTGTTTGATATGAGAGATTGTCCACAAGCCCAGACACTCAATTACTTAATATACTTTTAATGGGACGTTTTAATCAACTTTCAATGCTTTTATGGGAATCTGTGGAAGACTTTTCCCCCTGCATGGTTTTGATAAGGAGCCAAAGCCATTCGGGAAACTGTGTCGCAGTGTATGAATACGAAAGTGTGTGTTTTTTGCAATGAGTCACCTAACAATTAATAGTGATTTTGTGAGTTTTACAGTGTGTACAGCAGAGTTGTGCAGTCTGAGAGGTCCACTCGTCAAATGTCCACAGTGCGTGTGATTGATTTTTAAATCGAAAAATACAAAATGCATTGAACACATCACGTTATCAATATGAACTCCCACCTCAAACAAGCTTGGTAATCGTGGCTATTAGCAGCTGCAATACATTATATATTACTATTATTAAGAAAGTATATGTTTCAACAAAACATTGCATACACTCAGCTGTCGGGTCTTTATTCAAAATCAACACGTGAGGACAAGCGTCTTAGTTTAGGTTTTGTTGTGTTTGTGTTCGGCTTTTCAACGTGCTGCTCGTGAACGCATCACGGCTCTCAGCGGCAGATTCGGACTCGAGCAGAGCAAAGCAAAGATGGGGGACGACCTGGGAGACGAGTGGTGGCAACACGAGGGTAACTCAGGTATGTCCGCTTAACCCCTGAATGTCTCTGTCCTCAAGTGTCTCGGACGTTCTGTGGGAAGGTTCTGGTGTCTCCTCCTTGACTAGAAGTGACAAATAGACGCGTCATGTCCGCTTTAAACTGAAGCGTCCCAACGTGTGTTTGTAGCTTAGCTTTAGCTAACAGTAAGCTAGTGTTAGCCGGTCAGCCAGTCAGTAGCTAAAAACCTTGTTTGTACCGCTGGACGCCATTAGCGACACAACTGTTACACACTCTAACTGTTTCTATCTTGTCGCTGACTTGACAAGGCGGGGATGAATTTTAACGACACTTCGTGTAAGCTCGGAGATGTAGACGGTGACAAGTTAACACGTGTGTATGTAGGTGTGTGTGGCCATCTCTCGTCTTATCGGAGTAAAAGTAAATTGACAAGTGTTTGTTAAAGTTTTAACATCAAGTACTTATAACAGAACCTCGCCTCCTCCACACACAACGTTTTACTCTGCGTTACTTCTGCTTTCCTGGGGTTTTAATTGTAATCGATTAGCAGAGGACGCTTTCCCCTGCACATCTGTATTTCCTTCGTTTACCAATAGAGGGCAGTCGTGTGCTTTAAAGGCTTATTGAGCTGCTGTGTGTCCACCAGTTTATATTCAAGGAGCATTTGTAAAGCATTCTTCTGTCTGTTTATCATTTAACGGCATCATGCCAAAACAAAACAAGTTCACCATACGGCCTAACGCGTGTTTACATGCAGGTAAACTAATTATAGAATAAAATGTATATAATTAATACTAGTAATATAAAAACACACTCATTCATCCTATCCCTGCTCCCCAAGTAATAAATTAAGCGTCAGAGAGTTTAGAGTATTCTGTAAAATTCTGAGAGCTCTGCTGGTTCCTCTGTTAACAGTTCTTCCTTTGGGCTTTGGGATCCTCTTGGTTCCTGTCTCCTGCTGCGACCCCAGAGGAGTCTGATCAGAGGAATTGGATAGAGATACTCCTATCTGTCAGGCAGTGTTAGTGTAAAGATTTAGTCATCCTTGCAGCTGTGAGAATGAAATGTGGACTGGAGGAGCATGTGGCTATACATAAACCTAATAATAATAATGTGTGTGGTTAGTCTCTTTAATGAGATGACATTAATACACAGCCAATCAATATGGCAGCCATCAGAGTGATTACGAGGCGTAGTAAAGATGCTGCATGTGATTCCCCACGGAGAAAGGCAGTGAGACTGTCTGTCTGCTTCTGCTCGGCTCCTTTTTACTCTCACTGACATCCAGTCCGTGACCTCATTTGTATATCAGAGAAATGTAAAAGTTGTGAGGGTAAGTGGGAACAGACAAGAGTGGAATTCTGTTAGAATGAGCATGAAATTTACTTTGAAGTATTCAAAAGGAAGAGAGCTTTGTAAGAGACAAGAGACTTTTATGGTGACGAGCTTTGTTAAGTGTTCACCCCTGATGTCAAAGCTTCCCGTGAGGCTTCTGTCATGTTACAGTGACTGTTATCAAAGTCCTCATCTGGCCTCCTCCTTGCCAGCTGGTGATGTTGGGCTGGTCGGTGTTGCTCCTGTTAGTTCAGCTCCCTGCCAAATGTTTCCACCACAGGAGGTCTCATGTCCAGTTTTGGCAACAAGGCAGTGTATGAAAGGCTAGAAGAGCAGTCAGGTGTGTGTGAGGCCGCACATTTCTGCAACACTATGGACCCAAATATGCGTTGTGCACTGTCAAAGTTCCACCTCATTACTCTGGAGACTCACAATTTATAAATATGACTTTGTCCTCCCACACTACTCATCATTTTAAGAACAAATGATTACATCTTTGAATTTGCTGTTTCATTTGTCTGTTTCTGTCAAAGGTCTGGATCGGTGCCATTTCCCTGCAATTTGTTGTGGTCTTTTGTGCACTTCATTATTTGGTTATTATCATTTCATCACATGTATACAAAGAATAAGCCCAACATGCTCATACAGAATAGAAAAGTTTATTTAATTACATTTTTGTCATTCAAGCTTTGGCAGCAAATAGAGAGCTGAGGTAACAGAAGTTGGGAACAAGCCGACTTAGAGACCAGTGTCATATTAGAGCAGATGTTTGGACAGAAAAATAAGTAGGGTGTGGAATAAAAGTGTTTTTCATTATTTGCTTTTAGGAGTGAACCCATACGCACACACACATTGAATGAGGGAGTTATAGGGAGTTGCTTTGTGGTTGAGAGAGAGGGAGAGAGAGATGTGTGATTTCAAACTGTGCATCAGCTCAGCAGCACAACTCATTCTGACATTTCTAGCTCTTTATGATCCATATGCTATCTTACACACACACACACACACACAGAATGATATTTGGCATTCACATAGTAGAATGGACCTGAGAGCTCGTGGAACATACTGAAAAGGTAACAATGAAAGTTTTGTTGCACACAAATATGTTCACGTTGCCCCAGAAGGTGTTTTCCTGACATTTGATCCTTTAACTGAACTGGTGTTTTTCATGGAATTCTGTCGCGTGCCTCCAGTTGCCGCCTCATTAGTTCGTCACCTCATAACGCGATGAAGCTCGGAGAATGTGGTGGAAAATTATGACATTATCACATAAGCATTGCTCACCAGAAGTGCTACTCACACTCTACATTCATATGATTTCTACCAGATGTACATTTTCTATGAAGCACGACTGGTTTGACTTTAAATGGCGTTGGGTCGTGATAGATTTGACGATCATAACTGAGTGGAGCTGCCAAACAAATCACAGTTCATTCAATTCAGTAATGGTTTCACACATTTACATCCTTTGTGGTTAAGCTGGGGCTTTTTAATTATTTGGCTCGTTTAGGTACACAAAAGTACTGACAATGCATTTTAGGATATTGTGATGTTAATTATAACATAATAAAAGTAGACAGAATGAAGAAACAGTGCTATTTAATTGTTTAAAAAAAGAAATACCACAGCATTTTGTTTATATAGTGCTACTAAATAGGAACATACATTAATAAAACAAGAGTATCAAATGCACGTATTTCACTGCTTTAGGTCTGAAGATTCCTCACATACAGGCATCAAATGCATCACACACTTTACTCTATACACCTAACTCAATATAAAGGTACAAAATATGTATTCTCTGTTTATTTTATGCCAAAGACTGTAAACTTTGGCCTCTCATAAGAATGAACTGGTCAGTAATATGTGACAGAGGATGTGGTGATTGATCTAATCACTTGGAGAGGTAGCGGGGGTGATGGTGATGCTGCTGGTAATCTTGCCAACACCTTTGACGTGACAGCCATTGGTGACTACTTGAGTGATTTGCTCTTGTTGAAGATAGTACGGCCCAACAGGCTGCGGGCCGCCGTGGGCTGCTCCATCCATAGATTGGATGTAAGTGCTTCCCAGGTGGATGTGGATCTTATTCTCCTCTGTGGTTATGATACTGGGACTCGTGTTGGTGCTGTGGGACTTTGAGTGATGCCACCTATTTTGCCAGTCTGGAGTCTTGTAGAAGGCGGCCTGACCTGCGACCTCTGTTGGCTCCGGAGAACAAGAACTGACGGTTACAATCTGGATGGGGGAGTTGCCGTGTTCAGGGGCCATGGAGCATGATGGATTTGGACTTAATGCCCGCATTATGGCCGATTCATTAAGTGGAGAGTTGGCGCCGTCGGGACTGGAAGGGGAGGTCTTGGTCTTAATGGAGGACAGTGCTGCGTTATGAATGATGGTAATCCTCTGTTTGGGCAAGGCTCCACTCTTTGGGACCACAGCCGTGCTGGTGTAGGACGTGGCAGCGTCTCCGGTCGGGCTGCTGATCTCTAATGTGGCTGTGTTTAGCGTATGGTCCGGTGTTACCTTGATGTGCAGCGGCTGCCCCGGCGTGTGTGTCAGCATCATCACTTCTCCGTTTAGTGTTTGGTGTGCATCGTTGCTATTAGCTGATTGGCTGCTGTATTGGCTCACGTTGTTATTTGCACTGTTCAGGCTGTTCAGGTTGCTGAATGGACTTGAGTTGCTTCTGTTTATCACTTCGTTGTTGTGATTCGGGTCCATGTCATTTTCTTCATCCAGTTTCCTTTGGTGCAGTAAAGGAGTTTGGGTGCTGTAGTCGGAGGTGAAGTTGTCCTCTGGCTCCGTTTGTACCTCTTTGGTCGACTTCATGTCAGAAAAGTGCCGTTCATTTGCACTCTGCCTGTGACTCTTGCTGATTTGTCTGTACCTGTCTAGCTCTGAGACCAGTTCTTCCATCTCTCTGGCCAGTTCTCTGTTCCTGGCCTCCTGCTGGGTCAGTTTGCTCTGCAGTGTAGAGTGATTCATCTGGACCCTGCAGATGGATTCGTCGGTCCCCACCAGCTTCTGGAATTTGTCCTTTAGGGCCTCTATTTCCCTGCGTAAGAGTCTGGACTTCACCTGTTCCTGCTGGAGACGGCAGAGGAGATGATGTTCCTGGTTTACGTCTTGCTTCTCTGCCTGCTGGTACTTGGAAACGTCCCTCCTGGCTTCTTCCAGCTCCTCTGTTAATGCTTGGTGCCTCTTCTGCTCATCCTTGAACCTCCTTTCTAGCAACTTATAGGCTTCTTCCACCTTCATCAGTTCTTCCCCCAACACCTCCTTCTCTCTGAGTCTCCTCTGGAGCCTTTCCATTTCCTGTGTCAGTTCTTTCACTTTGTTGTCTTCCGTTTGGTAGTGATGGGCGGAGTTTGAAAAAGAGCTGCAGATTTGTTTGTCATTTTCTCTTCTCTCCTCTTTTTCTTTCCTTTCCAAGACCTGTAACCTTTTTTTCATCATGGCTATTTTACACTGTAGATCTTCGTTCCTCTCCTCCTCTGTTTTCAGCCTGGCTTGGAGCTCACCCTTTTCTTTTGCAACACTCATCATCCTTTCCTCTAAATGTGGTGCCTGCTGGCTCTCCTCTCGCAGTCTTTCTGTCATAGTTGCTGGATTGCTTTGCTCATTTTGTTTGTTCTCCTGCTCGCTGAGTGTCTCCTCAGCCTGTCGGAGCCTCTCAGCCATGGTCTTCCTGTCTTCAACCAAAGCTACAGTCAGTGTCCTGAGCTTGCTCAGGTCTTGTCGAATTGTTGCTTCTCTCCTCTCCAGTTGGCTTTCAGAAGCCTCAAGCTCCCTCACCCTAACCTTAAGTGTGTCTAGGTCAGTGGACAGCACCTTGCTAACATCTCTCTCTCGCTCCAAGCTGTTCCTTAAAACACTACATTCCTGCTTGCTCTTGCCTAAAGCGTCCTCTATTCTGTCCAGTTCATTGATTCTACCATTAAGCTTATCCACCTCTTCTTTCAGACTATGGCAGTAGCTGATCTCCCTCACCAGTCTCTGGTCCAGATCTTGGCACTGGTCCCCCATGCGTATAAGCTCTTCATCCTTTCCCTCCATTTCCAGGACCCTTCTCCTTAATATCTCCACCTCAGACAGCAAGCTTTGGGTCCCTGATCTCCGCTCTCCGCCTGCCTCCACATGCCTCATCCTGCTCCTCAGCTCCCAGAGTTCTTCTTCTGCGTTCTTCAGAACATTCCTTTTCCCCTCCATCTTATCAAACTGATGGCCAAGTGCCACTAGTTTCTGACGAAGCTGTTGATTCTGTGCGTCCTCATCAGCTAGTTTCGCTGTCATGCTCTTCTGAGTTTGATGGAAGATGGAAACTTGGTTTTGTAGCTCCACTTCCAGATGCAGGGCTTTGAGCTCCTCCTCCTTTGCTCTGGAATAAGCCGTGCTGAGTGCCTCCTTGGTGTGGTCAGTGATGGTGGTCAGTTTTTGGACACGTTGCCTCTGTTCCTCCAGCAACTCGCTCATACACTGCTGCTCTTTCACAACCAGCAATGCAAAAGCCTTCAACGTGGTCAGATCTTCTGTTAGAGTTGATACTTCTTTATTGCTTTTCTGCTCCTTTATCTCCTGATATTCTCTTTCCTTTAGGAGAAGAATCTTGAGTCTATAGAGAGACAAATTGTGTTTTTGTCAGAACAATTCACTGTTATTACAGGCAGTTAGAACACTATCAACTTTTAACTCTAAATCTTAAGCCCTTAATTCTAAACACCAGTAATTCTCTAAGCTGTTTATTTCCAGTATAAACAGTGGAAGCATTACAACATGCTGCCGGTAACGTGCTGGGATTTCCTTTAGACAGGAAAGAAATGGCAGTGACATAATTTCCTCCCGATTATATTGACCTACACAGAATCTGTGTTTCTCTATATTTTCCACTTGCACGTTTCTGTGTGTGTGTATGTGTGTCTTCATATAAACCTCACACTATGAATTTACTGTATGTAAACGCATCAGCAAAGTTTATTCTTTACGATGTGTGGCACAACAGATGATCTTGCATCTCAGCACATTATCACATAAACCACAGGACAGCTGTTAATGCTGCGTGACTATATGATACTGTTTAGTCCTTTCTTCTCTTTTCACTGTAATCCTGTAAAGGTTATACTAGATTTTGGCTTTTATTAGCCTGATTGATGATCTTAAAAATGAGACACGCAGACACACAGCGGTATCAGTTTTTCTTGCAACTTTCAGGTCTATAAGCAACAACCTGTAGGTCAACTTACTGCAGATTTACATTGCGAGTCTACAGTAAAAAACTGTCCTTAACATTACACTTCACATAGACGAGAGGCTCAGCTGGGAGGTTTTCTGTGCCCACGTTAACAAAAAGACAGCTTTTCTCTGTGGATCGGTGTTCTGTACCGACCCTATGTTTGCTTTGTGAATGAGACATCTGGGGCAGCTAATGTTACTCTGGGAACAAGACTACACAGTTTAAATAACGTTTTCTTTCTTTGTTATTACAGATGATCTTAAGTAAGTAGGAACAGTTTGCTTTCACACCGAGCACCTAAATTTAGTGTTCGGATCTGAAATGTATTGATAAACTCATAGGTTTGACAGAGATCATGTTATTGCACTGCTGGACTTTAGTTCTATTTAGTTCTATGGGCCGCCTCTTCGCTGTCACTGTAATAACTTTCGTCTTTCTAGGCATAGTTCTGATTGTAGCGTTGTGACCCAATAAGTCTAGGATAAATTACTTTAATGGAGCATTTCTTTTCACCTTTTAGAATCGTATCAACACAGCCTGTGCAGAGTTTTCCTTTAACAGTTTTACTCTGAATTAAGTGAAGCTGCACATGTGACTAAATCTGCATTAGAAACTTTCTGCTGGTAAAGTTGTCTTTGATTGTTCCTACCTGTGCCGTGCTGTTGGCCTCTGTCATTAAATCCCCAGAGAATAGTTTGTCTTTGGTCTTTCACCTCTTTCTTTCCTGGCGTCCCCAGTGATGTGGACATTCCACCCGGAAAACCAAACATTATGAGAAGTGCTCTGCACACAGAGCCCCACTGGCAGCTAGTGGCGCCCATTACATCATCAGCAAATCCTTATATGGGACGGTACAGTCTCTGCTGGTGTGTGTATGTGTGTGTGTGTGTTTTTATTGGAGTTTAGCCCATTCCAGATGAGGTCATCGTGTAGCCATGCCAGAGAGGCTAATGGGAACTACAGAAAGTGTGTGAGAGAGGGAAGGGGGCGCTGAAACTTCAGTCACAAGTCAAACTTGAGAGGTTAACACTCCAGGTTTATGGGGTTAGTTGGGATTTTAACCATGCTACACTTAATCTCCATCATGTGTTTTGTGTGCTGTACACTGTGTGGTGTTTGGAAAAAAACATGTTTTGTGTTGTAGCTGATGTGCCTGAGGGCCGATAACCTGACTGTGAGATATGACATCAGCAGCTCATTGGCCCACAATTGCCTCCATATGTCTCTCTCGCTCTCTCATAATCTCCTCCTTGTCTCTCACCATTTTTTTACCGTCTAGCTCAGAGTTGTCAATTTTTTCCCCCCTCCCTGTGTGCTGATGGATTATTCTAATCAAATCACAGTGCTCAGCGGAGCAAGGAGTGATGTCAGCTGATACACTCATAAGTTTTAACTCGCAGTATCATCTATCAGGAGAGAAATGACACAACTGATAAAGTTAAAGAAAAGAGCCTTCATCTTTTTGATTGACCAATCATTGTACTGTCAGAGCTGCAGGGGGGAAACTACTTCTCTTAATGTGGCATACATTTCCAACTACAAGTGGGAATCCTGTGCCTTTGACAGGAAGCTATACCTCCAGGCTGAGTGCTCTAATCCCACATTAAGATGAAATATTTTCTCTTTGACGTTTTCTCATCTGCCATGTATTTGTAAAACACCCTAACATAAACCTGGAAATGACTGTTGTAAATTGCGGGAGACGTCTTTACTCCTGCCAGGCATTATGCTAAACACTGGAAAATTAGCTGTAGCCCCCGTTCGTGGCTCTAAATCATCAGGAGGTTTGGGTATCATGTTTGTTTGTTGTGCTCTGGCCCCAAATAAGAACTCTGCTCCGTGAAAATGTGACGGAGTAATCCTCCTCATTCTTTGTATTTCTTATCCGTAGACCAACTCCCAAATCAGAGTTCGCGAGGTCCCGTTTCCCTTAAGGAGGGGCTGGCATCTGCATTGCTTGTCCTCAATTACATGCATGATCTGATCCCTCAAAGGCATTTCCAGGAAAACCCTCTCAGCCGATATGTAATAGGCCCCTTATGTGAAAGCAGCACTCTCTCTTCTATTATAGTTCACATTTTCATCCAGAGGTATAATTTAAAAAGACTCTGTGTGTATCTGTGTGTGTGTGTGTGTGTGTGTGTGTGTGTGTGTGTATGTATATGCACAGAATCCACCATTTGGACGATGCCCTGCCACATAGGGTCACTGAGAAGGCAGACTGTGATGCATAAAGGAAAGATGCTTGTTCAGGCGGACGGTACTGGTTTTCATGTCCCCTTTTATTAGTTGTTTGGATGAGAAAAAGTGACTCAACTGTCCTTGTGTGCGCACGTAAGTAATGAGCGGGCCCGACAGCTTGAGATCAGAGCGGCGGTTCTGCTCTGTTAAGTGATACACTGCCAGAGTCCAATGGTAATTTATGCACATCTCTCCTTGACACATTATTGGCTGAGCAGGCTGAGTC
Organism: Genypterus blacodes; assembly: GCF_046128005.1. Lineage (NCBI taxonomy): Eukaryota > Metazoa > Chordata > Actinopteri > Ophidiiformes > Ophidiidae > Genypterus > Genypterus blacodes. The sequence goes on along the minus strand of NW_027467013.1, from coordinate 3,809,603 downwards.
TGGATGTGTTTGAGAGTGTGGAATGGACAGAACAGCTGTGGGTTTATGATGTGGCACAGCCAAGTTTACTTTGTGCTTTGCCTTTAAGGAGAGCCCACAAAATGTATCGTCTCGTCTTTACTCGCCATCTGTCTAATCTCTGGATTCCTCTCCTCCACCTCTGCTACTTACTGATGATGCAGTGTGTGTGCATCGATCAGGCGACTGCAGCATTTAGGGAGTCGAAACATGAAAGAGTTGAAAAGGGGTTCATGCCTATAGAGTACAGTATGTGAAGTGTTTGTGAGTCAGACCTCAAGTGGACAGATTGGAGTATGACTGCCTTGTGTGTGGTGAACATGTGTGTGTGGTTAATGTTAAGAACCTTTCAGCCCAGTGACAGGCCAGAGGAAACAGACACAGGCTTCACGTCTGTTCTGATGGCTGAGGTTGGAACAAGCGGCATGCTGCATTATGCTGTGCAGATGTAATCATCCTGTGACACGCAACAAGGATCCTACCATGGCATTTAGGGATTCCATGTCATGACCCAATCTCACTGTTCACAGCAAAAACAAGTCATCTGCTCTGCATGTGGCACCTCCTCTATCTTAGTTCACGTTTCCGTGGAGATGAACGGCTCAGTTTGGAGACGGAGATGGAGAAGATGGATGAAGATGATTCAGAGTAGAAGGGTGGAAATTCTTTGCGTGGCTACTCCAGAACAAATGGAAAGAAGGCTGTGATAGAGGAGAAGATGAAAGGGATGTGACGGGCTTATTGCCATTTGCATTGTGGTGTTTACCCCCACAGATAAATGCAAACAATGACTTGGCTCCAACTGCAAAGCATCTCAGCGTGCCTGATACCAAACGTAAACACACTGTTGTCATGGGAGCGTCCCTTTGTTTATGTTTGTTTGTGTAACAGTTGACAGTAAATGCGTTGCCGGGGTAATTTCAGCTCATTCATGAAGTCACCATGTTTTGATTTGCGCACCAGAGACCCTTTAACCTCGTTATCTGTGGCCGCGCTGCAGACGACAGCCAATCACACTGAGCACGTTAATGACGTAATGCACATTTAGAATGCATGTTGACGAGGGTCGCCCTTAGGTTAAAGCTGACCTGTAGATGTACCTTTTGTGATCACGGCCCTGTATGTGTGAGCAAACCACCCAGTTTGAGTCGCTGCATGATTTTAAAAAGCTTCTCAGTCCGTATTTGAGCTTGTGGGATAAGTTCAAGTGTGATATGTTTTAGGCACATGTTCCTAATGAGATACGTAGGCAGGGGGATAAATGCCCTCTGTGTTCTAGCAGTCAGGAATGTATGAGCAACACAGGGTTCACACCACACCACAGACACGCTGTCTACTCCTGTATTAATCATCATTAGGCCCAGTTGAACCGCTGAGCCTTTATGTGCGCATGTTTAGGGTTCTCGCATTGTATTTTAATGTACAAAATACTAGTAAACTAAATGACTCCACTGACATGGCTATTTCTGGTATTTAATTAAATGTGTACTTGTGGTGGATCAGTAAAAACATTCGCTCCTTGGCACACGGAGGCAGACAAGTAGTCTCCTCCCAAGGCTGCGAGCCCAGAGCGCGTCCAATCTCTACACAGCCAGATTACAGAGTGGACTGCGATGGTACATGAGCCGAGACAACCAAAGACCTCAACACAGCAGCGCTGTTTGGGCCTCAAATAGCTGACCGACCCGTTGACCACCTTCATATTAGCCCTTGTGATATTCCTATGGCTCATCTGATTGCAAGTTATTTGGGAGGGGACTCTTATTATCCACCCTCAAACCCTCAACCAATTTACTTAGTTTGGATGAGTTAGCATTCATCCCGCGCTATGTGGTATTGTCGGATTGGGCATGAGGTTGACTTTGGATTGTGCATATAATTACATATCTGTACATGTTTATGTGTTTACAAGGGAGAGAGCCAAGCAGGCCACAGGGGCTAACCAAGCCCGGGCCGTAATGGTCTATGTCTTAGTAGAGTAGCTGTAAGTACGCTCTTGAGGTCGTATACTCTGGTTGGAAGAAATACAGTGGCCAACAGCGCCTTGGCTCTGTCAGCCACAAAGAGCATTACACACCAACAAAGACTGCATGTACTGTACACACACTGCCAAGCTCCGATCTGGCTCGTACAGTATGCCGAAATACTTTAATACCTTCTTCTACGCTAGCTCTAACTCCTCATCCGTCACACCTGTAGTTAAAAGGTGTGGTTAGATGTTTGTATATTTCTCCATCCAGTCTTTGCTTAGGCGTGTCATGCACCAACCTCTCTCTGTCCTGCTCCAGTAGAGTGGTGAGGTCATTGCTTTTCTGGATGAAGGCCTCGTGGCTCCTCTCCTGCTCCTCCAGCCGAGTCAGGGTGTCGCTGTGAGAGCGGGCCACCTCCACCAGCTGCTCCAGCACCAGTCTGGAGGAGTTCTTCTGCGTCTCCACCAAGTGATTTAGCTGAGGGGAAAATCAGGAGGGGAAAAAGTTGCTGTAATGAGGAAGATGTCCAATTACCTGGATTATTACTTTAAAAGCAGTAAGAGGCTCACCATTCAATCCTAACATCTGCAGTTCTATACAAAGGTCTTTTAACTATCCTTGCAAAATGACCAAAAAAGGTTGAAGGCAGCATTCCTTGTTGATTCCATTATTGGTCCACATCTCTACGTAATGCTCCTGGACTTTATGAGATCCAGGTCCAGCTCATTTCTGTTACCTTAGACTTAGGGTCTTGGTACACATCCTGCAGGTGGTCCTGTTGGGCTCGTAGGGAATCTCTTTGCAGGGCACAGCGCACATCCTCCGGCACTGGAAGACCATAGTGGGCCTCCACTAGAGCCGAGTCCGTCTTCTCTGCTCTCAGTACTGTGATTTCCTCCTCTCTGGCCTGGGGTGATGAATGTGGTAATAGAACATGACTTTTTCATTCACTATGCTGTCTTGAACAAATGAATGACTCATTCCACTCTGTCTCTACTCACAGACAGATATTGCATGTTGGATAATACAGTTTCTCTTACCTGTAGTTCCCCTTCCAGCAAACTGAGTAGGAACAATAAGTCATCCCGGGACAGGTCTTCTCTCAAGCGTCTGTCCTCCCACTCCTCTCTCCTGTTTCTCATTGTGTTTTCCCTCTGGCCTGGGAGTCTTGGGGGTGGGATGGGATGAAACGTTGACTCTGAGCTGCATTTGTCATAATGACGGGGACTCTGTGGCACCACTTTGCTGCTGTAACCGTGCATTCTCCATATCTCAGTCCACCTATTAAGAGTACAGAGAGATTGTCATGCATTACTATGTTCCGGTGCTTCTTTAAAGAGAAATTTGAGTAAAGCTGATCACCAAGGCCAGGCGTTGTGTCATCATAGTACAAGTGGTTATTGTACAACCTCAATACATTACTGCTTGATGCCAATGATATCACTATTCCTTATCCAGAGTCATAACAGTGTTGCTGAAACGCATCAGCCTACGCCTGCCCTCAACATTTTCATTGTGGTAGGATTATGTCATCTCATAGTCTCCCTCTTAGCACATTGACAGCGATCACTTAACTTGGCAGATTAAAGGAGCAAACAGTGCCAGAAAATCAGGCCTTGATTACTGGCCATATGAGGGCTAGGTGTGTGTGTGTGTGTGTGTGTGTGTGTGTGTGTTTGTGTCCTTTCCAGCCAGCATGGTTTCTCCGCATTGGCTTTTTTTTTTATCCCTTATAGGTTCATATTGGTGAGAAATGATGTCATCTTTTTGTTCTCTAGTTAAAATTCCTATATTGGCACAGAGTGCTTTTTTCCCCAGTGTTGTTTGTCAAGCCTCTTAAGATAAGTAACTAAACACTTCTGTTTCCTATCTTGTGGAAACAGAGACAGGCAATTAGGTAAAACTCTTTAAAATGTCCACAGGCCTGTGGAATTCTATTACTGAACAGGGGAGCACTCTCTCTCTCTCTCTCTCTCTCACTGTTGCTTCATGCCATCAGGACCTGAGAGCATCTTTGACTTTCTCTAAACAAGAGGAACAGTGTTACGTCAGGGGTGAATATTGTGCAACGAATACTGGACTGTAGCCATCCTTCCATTCCTGTTGAGAATGTTGGCTTACATAATGCATTGTTTCTACATTTTATCTTGCTCTGTATCAATGTTGGAGACAGAGATTGACATTGGCAACCTCCCTCCCTCCTGATGTTATCATGGTCTCAATTACAGAGACACATGAAGCTGCCTTGGCTCATTCCTTTGCTCCAGTCTTGGTCAATGACAGGAGAGAATACGGAGCAGAGTCATTGAAGGGAAATGCTGGAGGTATTGGATTACAGAGAACCTAAACCAGTCGGCTTCAATACGTTTAGTGTGGGGTTGGTCCAGATGAAGTCGGACATGATGAAGACGTGCGGCAGAGCTGTTGTTGGTGATCTTGGCACATTTTGGTGGCCTAGAGTCTCTTTCCAAATCAACTGTGTATATTTTTTCTCAGGCCATCCATCAGCAGTGCTGTTGATGTTAGTCGTACAGACAGGAGACACCAGATGCTCTTTCCTTGCCCCCGGCCTCATAATGACTGATGTGGATGAGGTCTGAACACCTCATAGTTAAGACATACAGACACACATGGATGACATGAGTCAGATTTTCTCCCCATCTGTAGCATGTACATAATGTCTAGACAATCACACACACACACACACACACACACAGATGCCCAAGCATCTACTCACACATTGCCAGGCGTGTGCAAATAGTTCTAACTTTAGTCCTGGCTCCGAGCCCGAGTTGGCTTTAATAATGATTGCCTGGGTTGCCCCACTAAGGACTGTGCTGGCAGGCAGGTGGGCAGTTACACATGTGGCTGGCCGCCTCTGTTCATTTATCTGAACATCACCCAGGGCTGCATTCCTGCTTACTCCTGTCTGCTGCAAAGTGCCCTGGCTGCCCCTGCTGTAAACTATTGATAATTACAAAAAATTATCTCCCCTCCTGCAATCCCTCCAAACCCCAGAGCCCAGACCTGGTGTATACAAGCACGCAAGTGACATCTTTACTGTGTAATGTGGTCGTGGAAAGCACGCTCACCTATTTCCTGACATTTTCAACCCAGCTATGTAAGCAGCAGTAAACCTTGCTGAGGTTTATCACTCTCATATTAAAGCATTAATAAAGCCCTGAGGGGGCCTGCCTGTATCCAGGCTGGCTCGGGCCGTCTACTCCAGCTCAAATTCACTTTATGCCCACCTGTCACGGGACGTTGGCTCTGGTCTGCTTCGGCTGCCAGTTTGCAGGGTCAAGTTGGCATCTTATAGCACTTCTTGATGTCCTTGATGATTTATGTTCTGCAGCAGCACGGTACTTCGTGTTGAGACATTATACAGAGAGAGGGGAAAATGTTGACCTCACTGTGTTTCTGTTTTAATCTTGTATAGTAATGCCGCTCTTCTAACTTGGCATCTTGCTGCCGTACATTTTTCCAGCTGCATGGCACCTTTAGATTGATCCTCCACCTCAGTCTGGGCAAACTTTATACACACACGTTTTGGACCAAATGTCAGTATTTTATATTTCTCCATTTAACTTTTTCCATAAGCCATCTTAACTTTTTACGAGCCTTCATCGATACGATTCAGCCGGGCCCAGCTGTTACCAATTACAAATCATTTTGTAAGATATTGATTCCTTTCACCGTTTAGAGGAATTTATGATGTGGGCTTAATGTGTGTGAGGTTTAATTGGCTCAACTTGGATCTGAAGCGTTTCCTGCTCTGTGGATCTGTGAATGAGAAACACTTTACTGCCATCCGTTTTTATGAGCTTGAGGTAATGCATGACTTTACTAAGCCGGCTCTTTTATATTTGTTTTTATTAAAAACATTTTGTGCACAGAATTTATGTAAACTAATGTAAAAGAAATTACGTTCCTACCATCTTGATGATACTTGTGTGTTCTTTAGATATGTATTTGGTTGTGTGTTGTATGTATAAATTAATTTTAATAGTGAATCTGGGCTCTTCAAAGTAGAACAGACCCTTTGGCAGTCGGTGATGTCATGCAACATGGCCTCCATACCTTTGTTGTGATGTCAGATGTGTTTGTAGAAAAAGGGTTGCTCACTGGATTTGAAGGACGCCTAATTGCAGCACTGTGATTTTGTGCGTGTGTGTGTTTGTGTCACCTTCCACACACATGTTTGACCGCTCGCCTCACTCAGTTTCAGATTCTAGATTCCGAGGGCATTGCGTCAGAGTCCTGCAGCGGTGATTGATAGGGAGCGAAAGATGAGAGCAGTGTTACAAATCTCATCCATATGATACCTGCCACTGGGGGATTTAGAGGGGAGGGAGGGAGAAGTCACTGCAAAGATTAGGATTGGGTATGTAGGTAAGACGCAGAGCGAGAAAGAGAGAGAGAGAGGAGAGTGGCCACGTTAACAGGGAGAACAAATAAACCAGAATGCAGTCAGAAGTCTTGTTGCTTTAGATAACAGTTGGCAGATAGATTTGTTTGGGGCCTATAAGGGAACAAGCACTATAGGAGCTATGCAAAGGTTTAACAATGTGGGTTCTGGGTTGTAAAAGTGTTAAACCTTTGGAGAACCCCAGGATGTATGGAGAGGAATCCAGCAACTGCATCACCGTCATTAAATACTTCATATCTCACTCCATCTGGAGATCAGCATCAGAGAGTGTGTATGTCCCAGGCTGAGAGGCAGAGTGTGTTGCCTTCACATCTTTGTCAAGTCAGCTCAACATAGACGACCTTTATTTTAAAACTTCTTCACAATTCTGCCCTTGGAGGTTTGACTTTGGCTGTATGAGTTGATGCTGGTGCCGTTCAACACTAGAAGCCTGTTTTCATAATGCTTTGCTGAAGGAGGAAGACTTCTCTCTTCATCCCTAACACATTATTCCAGTGCACATACAAACACGACATGGAACAGTAAGAAAGGTCCAGGTTTGTGTTCAAAGTGAGCTCCAGGTCTTTGCATAGGTTTGTACATCAAATCCAACTTTGGTTTCATTTCAACTTGTTGTTTGAACCTTCAGTGTTATTGTGCATGCATTGCTCCCCCTTGTGGTCAGATTCTGTCTCTCCACATTCATACGTCTTAGCTATGAGCCTTGAAGACGGACAATAAAGATGAACGTTATAATGGTAGTCTAACAAAAGACTGGAGGATTCCCTGATGTTTTATTGGTAACACGATTACCCCCAGCCTCCTATCTGATGAGCTTATTAATCAGGCAAGACAAAGTGGATCCTCTCTGGACTTCATGTTTTATCTTATCTTTATTTCGCCCCCAATTAGCCAAGTCTGAAAGATCTATTGTAGAACGAGGCCAGGGCCAGGGCTTACTCTCCCAACACCCAAAAGGGAAACAAGTGGAAATGTTAGGACTGAATGACTTGAGAAGCAAAGTGTTGCATTCTAGCTGAATTAGTAACCAGAGTGTTCGTCTATACGGCTCGTCTTCACTAAAGAGGGGGAACGACACAGCCCCCCCGCCCACCCTAACCAATAACTGCTTCCCCCTCCCCCCTCAGGCAATCTGTACATGTGCAGATGAGGTATTGATCATGGAAACGTGGTGTATTGATTTAATAGAAGATACTATATTGCATCATAGAGATTGCTACATTTTGACAGAATTTTACGCAAACATTATCCTCTACGTGCAACACAATCATCTGCGTTGGGGTCTTAAGGTGTTGTTAGTTTGTTGTGTCTGTCTGTACAGGGGGGAGTGGTGGCTTTAATCAGCCTAATGGCCTAAGCTGTTGTGATTAGGAGCTTTTCTAAGGCTACATAAAGCTGCTGCCCCCCCTATGGGCTAATCACCAACAAACTGCCATGGAGGGCAGGACAGGATGGAAGGCTGCTGCTGTTTAGGCGGCGTGCCTGTGTACACCAGCGCACACACTATCCTCCAATCTGAGAGCCCAGATCAGTCAGCCATCACAATGCCATTTGCCCGGAGCTGAAAGAATTGCCCATTTTCAGGAAACTGGTCGATTGGTTCTCATTACCTCCAGTCGGCGCCATCGAGCGTCCATTAAAACCAGTCACTTGTATTGATCACCCATTAAAGATGACTGCGCCGTCCCATCTCTCTCCATCTCATCCCTCTCCAGTCATTGACCTCCATCGATCTGAAGTTATCTGAGCTGTAAAATCACTGACCTAACTTCCCCTAGAAGCACAGCGTTTTGTCTTCTGTCCCTGTGCCATCTGGAGTGAGTGCGGCCTGGAGGCTTTCAGGGGCAAAGGTTAAGTCCGCCCCTATGGCCCACCCCTCTGAGCCACATTTACTAATTAATTTTGAATGTTTCAAACACATTATGTGCTGAGTGTTATCTGTGTGTGTGTGTGTGTGTGTGTGTGTGTGTGTGTGTGTGTGTGTGTGTGTGTGTGTGTGTGTGTGTGTGTGTGTGTGTGTGTGTGTGTGTGTGTGTGTGCGTGTAAGGAATAACAGGCAAATGAGGGAATGATGGCGAGGAAGGTTGTTCTCTGTACCCGCTGAGTTTATTCAAAGCAAATCAGCGTTGCAATAAAAGAGCAGTAACCATTATAGAGGCCATAATAAGATGGGGTGGGGAGTTACTATGAGGTCATTAAACTGGATCCATGTTGCTAATGCGTTATGATGCAGATTGCAGTCCTTGTTTGTGTATTAGTGAGATGAATTTAATGAGAAATCTTCACATTCAAGCATAATCGTCTTATTTATCCTCCGACACGTTTATGCAAATACCGTGAGTGTGTGGCTGCACCTCACGGTTGCTTAGGTATCCTGATACCACCCCTCACACAATACTTCAAACGCGTGCTGAATCAGCGGCTCAACCTGCACAGCATCGTTGAGTGGCTTCCTGTCCAGTTTGGGCTTTGTGGTGCTAATGAGATTAGAATAGGGCTTTAAACACGCTGTCAGTCTGGCATCATCTGCTCTTCATCTCGTGCCAGGAATTTGGTTACAATTTGAATTGCAGGGTAGAAATGAGCAGGAGTGTGTATGAATCACATCAGTGTGGAGGAGGAAGGGGAAGTTATTACAATCTATTCCCCACTAGTTAAACCTTTCAAGTAGAATTAATGCTCGTCTCCTTGACAAGGTGATGACTGTGAAATGTTACTTGGTTTGTTTGTACTTCTTACCCTCATTAAAAGCTGCATTCATAATAAATGATGGTTAAAACCCTTTGATTGGTAAACACAAGTAAACTAAATCCAGGTCAGACGGCAAGATGAGCAGAGAGATGAACCTTACCTCCTCCAGGACAGGTGGACCCGTAAAGATGCCTTATGCTCAATCTGTGTCGTATCTTTGCATCCTTAATCCTTTCTTTGATGCCCCTTGGACATGTCCTTTAACTTAACTTCCTTCTTTGCTCCTCCCTTGTCTTTGGCACCCTTGTATCCTTCCCTTTACAACAGTCTGGGATGAGAGCCAGGAGAGAGCGAGAGAGAGAGAGAGAGAGAGAGAGATAGGGGTGTGTGTGCTGAGAAGGGAGGCAGGGGTGTGGGGAAATGTGTATCTTGGTCCATCAGTGGTGGGGGGGTGGTCTTACTTGAGCAGGATCACATGCCCTGATGGACAGATCTAACACATAGGATAAAGGACAAAGGTCCAGGGGTCACAGAGGAAATGGAGCCTAAGAAGTGGAGATCATGTGGACAGGTGGAAATGAAAAAACAACTCATGCCTGAACTTTAACCCCAGATACTTCATCCTTCCTTCACCTCCTCTCTCACTTCATATGCTCTCTTGATAGTATTGCACCCAGGAAAGACAGAAAGAGAGTTAGTGATGCGAGTGTGTGATGAAGATTGAATAGACGGGCTTTGATGGGATTGCTGTTGGCACAGAGGGGGAAGTACGTGCTTTCTGCCCTGATGTTCATAATTAAAATAATTAAATTAGGAACCATTGTACCCAGAGGTAGCCCACATCCATCCTATGCTTTAAGTGCCCATTCAGTGAGGAGTCTCCAGGGTAACGTGCAGATTTATGGTTCAGTCTGCAGCCTGAGTATGAAGCTGAGATGTGTATCTGCCTAATCTGGGTCGCCTCGTCTTAATAACTCTGTTTCCTTTCAGATGCGTCTGAGGTAGAAAAGGAAATTGAAGAAGAAGAGGACAAGCCGGCCGACAAACCAAACACGCAGGCTAAAACCAAGAAGAGGAAGAATGTAACGGAAAAATCAGTCACAGCAAAGAAGAAAAAGAATGAACAGAATGAACAGGTATTATATTTCTGTGTGTGTGTGTGAGATACTGAATAACATTAGAAACCATTCAACAATGAGCAGATTTAGACCCTCAACTTTTGAGGATTAAATGAAAAATTCAAACGTAAAGATGCTTTCACACCACCTGATTGTTCTTTTGTCCTTTTCCTGTATTGTTACACAGAAACCGTGTCCATCTGATCAGAACGAGGAGGACAAGTCCACAAAACCCAAAAGGAAGAGGAAGGTAGGAGTGTGACATCGCTGGCGACACCTGCTGTTGTAAAGCGGTACAGCAACAACTTTTGTGACCTTATTGTGAGGCTCTGGCAGGGATTTTGATCAAAAATGAGCAGATGGACTCAGTGAAGGTGCCTTATGTCCAGAATTAGGGGTTTGATATGTCAAAGAGTCAAACTGTAAGAGCTCAGCTAGCGGTCAGCTTCAAACTTCAAAGCTCAGGATGTCCCTGAGTCGTTGTTGTGCATCTACATGAATGTATTTTGTTTTCCAGAAGAAGACAATAACGGACGTCCTGGCCTCATCGGAGCCCAAAGCGGGCTGTCCTGCAGACCTTCAGGCGCTGATGTCTCTGTACTTCTCAGACAAGCGGTCAGTCATCGAGCTGGAGGAGCTCAAGCTGCAGGGTGAGTCTGGGTCACTGCCCTTTTTGAACCTGTACAGGTCCGGTCCATATTCGCTGTTCTGTTGATTCAGCTCTGTCGTCTCTGTGTCCCGCTCCTCCCAGACTCCTGCTTCTCCTCCAGTAATGACCTCACACACAGCCTCTCCTCTTATCTCAAACACGGTGAGGGCTTTTCTATATTTAGTTTTGGCAAAGTTGATCTTTATTTCTGCCAGGACACTTTTACATCCTGTCTTTTCCCCGTTGTTCTTAGTTTGTCCCAAGTGGGCAAAAGTTCAGAAGAACCACACAGAGAAGAGCGCTGTGGTCATCCTCATCGTGTGCTGCTCTGCTCTACGAACCATCGAGCTCATCAAGTGAGTGACAGATCAGCCAGGTTCATCTCTGTGAAACCTTTCATGTAGAAGTCTTCATGAGTGCTGATTGTCCCCTGTTGTCTCCAGGCAGCTGACGACATTCAAAGGAGAAGCCAGAGTCATAAAGCTTTTTGCCAAACACATCAAGGTAGAGGAGATGATGCTGACACACAGATTTGAGAGCTGTGTTGAGTGGTTTAGTCCGAAGGGAACAAAATGCCGTCTTTGTGTCTGCACAGGTGGAGGAGCAGGTGAAGCTGCTTCAGAAGGGAGTCACTCACATCGGAGTGGGAACGCCTGGCAGGATCTGTGCTCTCATAGAGAAAGGTAACGAGTCTGAGCCTGACTGTGACTGAGCCTGACTGTGACTGAGCCTGACTGTGACACTCAGACATCTCAAACCCTCTCGTCATGTGGAAACTCTGTCTTTGCCCCCAGAGGGTTTACACTTGCAAGCATTGCGGTACCTGGTTTTGGACTGGAACTGGAGAGACCAGAAGCTTAGAAGGATGGCCGACGTTCCTGAGGTGAGCTACTGCCCCCTGCTGGGCTAAACCGATACGGGCACATAGCACTCGTGATCAGGCTTGTTTCCTGGATCATGTTGTGTGGTTCAGGTGTTCTCCACTGATGACACCTGTGTGTGTGTGTTTCAGGTCAAAGTGGACCTGATGAAGCTGCTGGACAGCGGTGTCCTGAATGGGTGTAAAGAAGGCAAAGTGAAGATCGGCCTGTTTTAACTGCACATTGTCATTTCTTGTTGATGTTCCACACAAAGACCTGATGTTTAAAGCAACACACTGTGTTTGTCCTTCACTACACACTGAGGGGCCTCATCCTGTTTAGTCCCCTTTGTGTGTGTGTGTGTGTGTGTGTTAAACCTGTCTTGTGCTTTTACCGTCTTAAGGAGACCAAGGGCTCTGTTTCCTGGTAACAGTCTCAGAGGAGAAGTGAATCCACCTGGCTCTTTGTAAAGCCACACAATACAAAGCATCAATGAAACACGTGAAAACAACAGGAGCATTTCACATTTATTATCTATAATAGTTCCATTTTAATAGCTAAGCAAGAGTAATGAGTGGGGCCTGTAAAAGCTTCCTGATATGAGCTTCATCAGTACTTCCTGCTGCTCACAGTCATGATATTGACAGTCTAAACAATTTAAGCTATAAAACAACAAATGACTTCACTTAAACATGTTGATGTTTCCAAAAACATCCAGTGCTCTAGACGTCTCTCCATCGGGGCTTTGGCTGAGCGGAGGAAGCAAGGATCAGCCCAGAGATGTAGACACGTTGAGGAGATTGCCCGTGTTTACAGTAACAAGAACTCAAACGGGCCTCAGGTGGGCCTTCACCCGATGCTCTCAGTCTTCTGCAGGTTTATAGGACGACTCTTTAACCTACAATAGAGTACTGTGTTATGATGCTTTTTGGAAACTCCTCTTCACTTTCAGATGTTTGATCATTTTCTCTTTGAGATGCTTTCAGGAAACAGTGCCCAAGTCAACTGTGTGATGTTATTTGTTCAGACCTGTGGTCCCAGTGTGACACTTTGAAATAAAGGGACTGTGAACCAAACCAGCATCCTTCTGTTTGTTTACTCTGAGCTAGGGAAGACACACACACACACACACCCTCAAGAGTGTGTGAGGTCATGAGTTTACTCAACCACGAGGAAGTCCCATCTACCAGAACATCAGAGAGAGAGAGAGAGAGAGAGAGTTTTTACCACAGAAAGTAAAAGAGGAAATGCTCATGTACTATTTGAAGGAAACATCCGTGTATATACTGTAAACGGAAAGTGTGTGTGTAGGTGTGAGGGAGAGATTGTGTTTTCTCTGTGTGTGTGCGCGTGTAGTCGAGTCTTAAGCAAACGATTTGTGGTTAATGTGTAACAGCCATTCGACCCCAAAGGCATGCTGGGAAAATCTGCCAACAGAGAGATAACGCTGAAAGAGAACAGGAAGAGAAACGACAGGAGGCTGCTTATACTTTAATTCAACCTTTTTAAGTTTTCCAGGCGCCAAACTCAAACGTCCAGGCTCCTCTGATGGACAGAGCGAAGGCCCAGCCGGGTCCTCTGGCTCGCAGGCCGGACAACTCAGCCTTCAAGCAGCAGAAGCTCCCAGCCTGGTCCCCCATGCTAACCGCTCACACCGTGCTGCCCTTCTTCTTCTTGGTGTCGCTGTTGTGCATGCTGGTGGGCACTGGGCTGCTGGTCACCGTGCAGCGGACCCAGGAGATGAAGGTGAGCCGGGGAACAGGTCTTACAGGAGGAAACATCTTATAAAGGAAGAGTATTAACCTATTGTGTTTAAATATGTACATTACTGCTGTGTGAGAGCAGTGTGATGTCACCGGGTTCTGATCAGCAGGTGGGAGCTGTAAAACAAAAGGAGTGTCTCTGAGATGAAAGGTTAATGTTTGTTCTCCATTTGAAGTGATACTGCTCTGGTGTTTTTAAATAAAATGTGAGGAATTGTAATGAATTTATATCATAACTCGGGTCATTAATCTGATTTTATTTGTGAGTCGGAGCATTTTTGAGATATTTCCCGTTTTACCAGCTCTGTGGGCCTTGAGTGGACCCTAATGGATCTATGGAACACGTGTAGAAGCCTTCTAATGGCCACTCTACATTAGGTTATGAACTCACTCAGGTACAAACATGACCACCGGTGCCTCAAACTGTTTTTCTTATGAAATTTCACCCTGAAATACTGGATTTTCGTGGATTGTCATCCTGTAGTAGAAGTAGAAGCTGAGAGAATGTTTGCCAGGTGTAACTGTCTTCATAGATCTATTTGGGAATTGGGGAAAATTGCTCTTAACATTCAAAATACATTGTTGGTGACAAAGTTTATGACATTTTGTGAAGTTTCCTGAGTATCTCTTTAACCTGCTGGTGTCTCTGCTTCTCCTCTGTTGTGTCAGATGGACTACACAGAGGCGGGGACGTGTAATATCTGCTATGAGAAGCGTAAGAATGTAAGCCTCGCGTCTGAGCCATGCACCTGCAAAGTGATATTCAACATTGAGAAGCCCTTCAAGGTAAGAATGAGGTTAAAGTTTACCCAAACGTTAACATTCTGAGTGAGTCTGAGCTTTGACGTTTGATGTTTGATGTCCTGCTTCTCTCTCTCTCTCAGGGAGACGTGTTTGTGTATTACGGCCTCCAAAACTTCCATCAGAACCTCCGCAGGTACATGGACTCCAGGGATGACGGGCAGATGGTTGGCAGAATGCGAAACCTAAAGGTAACTCCCAAACCCTAAAGGACACTGAAATACATCTGTGCACATCTGGAGTTGATGCCTGAAGCTATGACTCAATAATGATTTCTCCGTTTCTTTCTCTGACTAGAACCCCACGTCATACTGCGTCCCGTTTGCCAGAGACCCAAATGGAGTCCCCATTGCCCCCTGTGGTGCTGTAGCCAACAGCATCTTCAATGGTAAACGCAGCTCACAACACTTAACGTTACATCATCACATTCTCCGTGTTCTCAGTGCTCTCTCTCTCTCTCTCTCTCTCTCTCTCTCTCTCTCTCTCTCTCTCTCTCTCTCTGTCTCTGTCTCTGTCTCTGTCTCCTCCCAGACTCCTTCACTCTGAGCTACAGCGAGCCCGGGTCCCCGTCGTTACGGCCCGTCACGCTGTTAAGGAGGGGCATCGCCTGGTACACTGACGAAAATGTCAAATATCGCAACCCGAAAACAACGGAGAACCAAACCCTGGCGCAGGTGTTTAATGGTAAAGGAGTCACGGGTCTCAAGCCCAGTGGCGTGGAGCACCGAGAGGCCGGTGGGTCTCAGGCAGTGTGTTAATGTGTGTTTGACTCTACAGGCACAGCACAGCCTCTGTACTGGCAGAAGCCCATCTACGAGCTCGACCCAAGCGACCCAACCAACAACGGCTTCATCAACGACGACTTCCTCGTCTGGATGAGAGAGGCGGCCTTCCCCAACTTCAAGAAGCTGTACGGGGTTCTGTATCGGGCCGACGAGCCTTTCACCAACGGGCTGCCGGCGGGGAGCTACAGCATCGACATATCCTACAGTATCCTTCAGCTTGTTGAGCCTTTTAAGGGAGAATTATCAGGGGGGGAGGGAGGAGGGAGTGTGCAAGACGGCAAGACCCACCACAGGAAACACATGTATCCCATTGTGAGCGTGTTTCCTCCGTCTCATCTCCTGTGAAACCATGGAGACTATTTTGAGGTTTTTATGTTCCAGTGACGTCGCCTATTTTCAGCCTTGACGTTTGCCCCCTCCCCCAGACTTTCCTGCGCAGTTCTTCCAAGGAAGAAAGTTGGTGGTGCTGACCACGCTGACCTGGTTCGGAGGTCAGAACCACTTCCTGCCCATCGCCTACCTCGTGACCGGCGGCCTGATCTTCCTGGTGGCCGTCTTCCTCACAGTAATCTGGTGGAAGTTTGGAAAGGATGGGAGGAACATGGAGGAGTGAAGGTAAACGCAGCTCACAGGGATGTTTGGGGAAAGTGTGTGTTCCAAAGAGGAAACTCATCCCAAATGAGAAAAGGACTGGAAAGGTTTGAGGAATCGAAGGATGAGGAGAATGTTTAAGAAGAAACTGCTGTAATTGTAGGGAAAACGATGAAGAATTCCGCTGTAAATCTTGCAAAAATTGTCAATTGTCAAATGTCAATTACTCTTTTTGATAGTTTTTCATTTTTTTACTGTACATAAATGAATGTAAACATGTGTGGAAGCTTCTCTGCTCACTCCTTTGCAAACTGGCAGAGCTCAGTTTTGGGAACCAACCAGGAATACAACTTCTCAACTCCAGCACCAATAACATGCAGCCAGTATGAGTTCATTGTCTTCATGTGGAAGTATTGAGTTTACAGAAGCACTGCGGTAGAAAAAGTGAAGTCCTGCCTGAAGAAGTGATGAGAAAACAATGATGGAGGATTATAATCATGTTGTCTAAATTGGCAGATGAGGGACGATGTGATTCAGAGCTCTTCTCCCCTGAGCTGTACGTTAGACCAGATTGAGTTTGTTGATCAAATACCACTTTATTAGCTACATCTGTACAATCAAATGCAATGTGGCAGCCCTGCAATAAATCCAATCTTTGTTTAGATTGTATTGTTGGGCTTCTGTTGGCTCCGTGTCAGAGAGGCACTGATTCAATTCATTCAATCCAATTAGAGCCAAAGACTTAAGTAAGTTGATGCACTTGGTTGTATTATTTTACTTTGTCTACCATGTATATGAGGGGGATTCAATTTAAACAGGCAGCACTATAGACCCATTAACACGCAGTCTCCTTGTCTGGATGTGCTGCCTGAGAGCATTATGTCATTGTTTCTGGGAACTTCTTTGCTTTGTAATGCGTCGGACATATTGGATCTCTGACACGACGAGTAGAGCTGAGACGAATAGATGAGGCATAAGTGTGTACATGCACCTTGAGAGTGGGCAGTGACGGGGCAGAAATATGGGTCGAGACGGTCCATGGAACAAAGAGGGAGGCTGGGCTTTGATTTGGTAACGACCAATCACATCACAGGAAGGATCCAGAACAGGAAATGTGTGAATGCAAGTCTTTCGAGCACCTGGATACACAAATCATCCAAATTTGTAATCAATCAGCCACGCTGCTATAAAGCCTGACCTTAGCTTGCCTCTGTGCCGGTAAAGACTGAGCATTAGCAGCCTTACAAAGCCCAGACCTCTTCCAGGGCCGCTGCATTGCATTGGCAGCGTCGCTAATGAAATGCATTTCCAGCCAGTGTCTTAACAGAAGCTCTCAGGGGGGAAGGCTTAAGTGTGTGTGTGTGCAATAAGATAACTGGCACAGATCAGCCATGTGTTCTGCTCTGTAACAGGCTTATGAATGTTTTGACAACCAAAAGCTGTAATAAATCGTTGTATTTTTATAAACTCTTTATTTCTCTATATACAGCCAGTGACAAATGCAACCCCTGTGTGACTGCAGAGCACCGTCGCTCCGTCGCCGCTCCACACACTGCCTCGCTTATCAAAGCACGAGCGGCGACACGGCAACCTTCCTACAGCTCCAGGTTGCGCTCCTCTAATAAAGCAGCTTGTTTCATTCTCCATTCTCCATCTGAACCTCTAGTGGGCCAGTATTTGGGTCAGTACCACAGACGATGGGAGAGGAATGCAGTCCACTGTGGCCTCCGGTCACCGTGTTGGTGTGTCAGACAGTGAATGAACCAACGTGCCCTACTACAAATATAAACCCTACAACAACAACACAGGTCTGTCATGTAGAAACGCTGATGCACATGGATACAAAGACAAAAACGCAAGTCACACCCAAACACCCATTTACACCACAACGCACAAGAACGCTAAAAGAAAATATCACAAACACAAGAAACTCAGATTGAACCAACTACCTCCTCTCGTTGTACCTTATTCTCTAGGACATGTGATCAAATCCCTCTGTGTTCTACATTAAGACTGTTGTAAGGTTGATTTGGCTGTGACTCACACTCATGGCACCGGGTGTGAAAGTTTGATCATTTGGTCTTTTACAATCAAAAACGTTCCGTTAAACGTTTTTGGCTCCAGCCTCTTCAAGTTCATGCACCTGTGTGTGTGTTCGTTCGTGTGTGTGTGTGTGTGTGTTACAACAGTGCAACCACAGTTCTGCTCATTTGTAGTCAGCGAGGGTCCCGGTGGGTCGGTTGGTTTGTTTTAACGTCTCCTTATCAGCAGGATGTGAAAGAATAAATATCAGTAAATCATTTGAGATTTTCTTTGTTTTTACAGATTTGCAGTGATGGAATTATTAAAACTATACAGGGTTTCAAGTCGTAGCAAAGTAAGACAAAGCGTACCGTGGAATTCAGAGGGTCTCTGGACAGGAGGAGTTCTTTGGACCGTGTGTGTGTGAGTGTGTGTGTGTGGATGCGACCCTGTGATGAACGCGACCCGTGGTGTCGGGCTTTGACCCACCTCAGTATGTAACAGAACAAATGGCAATCACAGTTTCACAAAATGCAAAAGAGCTACTAATCACAGAACAGGGACAAAGAACTTCTCAAACAGTAGTCGGCTCTCTCCTCTTCCTCGCCTCCCTCCAGCCATTTCCCACTCACACACTCACACACACCTCGGTACGTTTACATGCACTTTAAAACTTTGATTGTACTGCAATTAATCTGCTTTTCAAAAGTGAATGTGACAGAAAGAGGGCAGAAATGGAATCAATGCACCCCAGCATGTAAACATCCAGGTCCAGGTTTGCTCCTCATGCGTGTGTGCGTCTCCTCAATGCGCTGCCATTACGCAACACGTTCACGTTCACTGGGTGAGGAGGATCACATGTCTGAGTGCATGTAAACATACCGACTTACACATTCATCTTTGTGGATTCAGTGATGGGACTGTTATGGCGCTACACAAGCGGGTGGTGGCCATGCAGAAACAAATAGGCAATACAGACATCTCCAGATGAAACTAAAGCTAAGGTAGTGTTCGTTCAAGACTTGAGCCCGGGCTCAAGGGCTCACTGGTGCACCACTCCTCCGTCGGGTCTGGGTCTGTGTCTGTGTCTGTGTCTGTGTGTGTGTGTGTGTGTGTGTGTGTGTGTGTGTGTGTGTGTGTGTGTGTGTGTGTGTGTGTGTGTGTGTGTGTGTGTGTGTGTGTGTGTGTGCGTGCGTGTCCACTCTAGGGGGAGGGGCAGGGGGAGGCTGTGTGCGTCCTTTACTCCTCAGCTCTGTCCTGCTGTCTTTTGAGTGCTACACTGAGGGACCTGATAGGTGGAGTCCTCGGTGGGCGTGGCCTGTCCAGTGGCACACTTTGGCGTGTCGTAGGCCGACCGCCCCGACTGCCCGCTGTCTGTCTGTGTGAGCGTGGCGCCGGGCCCGGTGCCCATGAAACTACACACTGTGGCGGCGGCCCCTGACGGGTGGCAGCCCATGTCCACCACGATGGGCGTGGCGTACTCGGCCCCCGAGGCGGGCAGGGGCTCTGCGTAGGCGTGGTATATGTCCGGGGAGATGGGGGCGTCGTACAGATCTGGGTCGGTG
The DNA here is from genome assembly GCF_046128005.1 of Genypterus blacodes. NCBI lineage: Eukaryota > Metazoa > Chordata > Actinopteri > Ophidiiformes > Ophidiidae > Genypterus > Genypterus blacodes. The sequence continues at coordinate 3,790,341 of NW_027467013.1, read as the reverse complement.
TAGCCCGGGTCCGGCCCCTCATCTGGTTTAAAGGTTGAACGAGCACCTAATGTTGTGACTCCACTCACCAGGGGCTGGGCGTACTCTGGAACACAACATGACATAACACACACACACACATCACCAAAGACATCCAACATTCTGAAGTCATCACGAGTTCAGTTTCTGTGAAGCAGCTGGGGAAACTTCATCGACCGTCAACACCTATCAGCCACAGTATCAGACCATCAATACGTTTACCAAAGAATTAACCCCATCCTGACTATTTCAATAGCATTGATTGTTCATTATTTACTCTGTTTCCATCTGTGATTGTTTAACAGCTGTTCCTTTCACAATAAAGGAGCAAAAGGACAGAGTTCCATCTTTACCTGCAGGTTCTGCGTGTAGTCTTGGCACGGCTCCTCTCCCCGTGAGCCGGCCCACCTCGCTGCTGCTGTATCGCACTGAATCCTCCGTTTCCACCATCTTGGACGGCAGCAGCTGCTTCATGCTCTTCCACCAATCTACAGAGGGAAACGCACGCCGTCAATCACAGGCCAACGTGAACTCTCCATGAGCGCCTGTAGACTTTCAGAGGCGGAGTTACAACTAACCTGTGCGGTCCCAGTGCGGGAGGTCGTATGTTCCCTCAGAGCTCTTCTTCCTACAAAGAAAGAATAATAGACACAGCACAGATTTATCAGTGTTGGCTTTAGTCTTTAAAGGCTTTAATCATTTCTCTCTCCATGGTTATGAGCTCCACCTGTTCTTCCAGTGCCAGGTACAAACTACCGTCAAGATGAGAGCAGTCAGAGCCATGACCAACACCGGCACCAGCACCGCCGTCAACGCCACGTCTACCAGAAGAAACAACACAGCGTTAATGTTTGAACTAAGGTCCGACCCGCTCTGAGGAGTAGCAGGTTCTCAGTCGGAACCAGAGCCCCAACAGTACAATTCTAACAAACAGGATGGAGGCGACGCACCTTTGCCTGTGTGAGGGGGCATGGTGGTGTTTCTGATGTCGGGGGTGTGTGTGGTGCGGCCCTGCTGAGGGGGGAGGCGGGTGACCCTGGGGGGCTGGGGCGCCCGGGGAGCGGGTTGCGGGGAGGAGATCCTCGGCCTGGCTGCTCAGAGCATGGAAAGAGAGAGGAGAGGTCAGAACGGAGCTGGATCTCCTAGCCGCTCTGATATTGGGCCTCCACTCCGGCTCACCTGCGTGGATCTGGCAGCCCAGCAGCTCCAGCCTGAGCGCCGCCCTCTGGTGCCAGTGGGTGGGGTTGATCCGCAGGTAGCGCGCCTCGATGGGGGGGATGAAGTTGTTCCTGGCCTCGTGCAGGTAGTTGGTGTTGCCTTGGAAAACCTAGCGTGAACAGAGGAACGACCGGAGGCGTGAGAGCGACTGCAGGACTGAAGCTGGAGTTTAATGAAGGAAACTCTACACAGGAATTCACTACACACTCTAACATGCTCTATGAACTCTAAGCTGATAATGTTTCAGCTCGGCAAGCTAATTACTACTTTCCCCGACACAATAACGCCGCAGCTCCAGCAGCCCGGCTCCTGAATCTATATCCATTCATTATTAATGCCCGAGTGTCCCGACTTGTCTACCGCAGCACTTAAGTCAAACCACTGACCGCTCCAATTTCCTGCCATAAACATCCTTTAGTCAATACCAGTTACTATGGAAACAATCCAATTGTGTGCTCCGACCGCCTTCCAAAGTGACATTTCAGCCCATTTGCACTAATTTGACAGAAGGAAATCTCTAAAGCCGATGACGTGACTGCAGAGAGCATCGACCTGGTTGATCCATCACCTTGTCTCCTGTGGAATCCACTTCTTGGTAAGTGAGCCACTGCTGCCCGTCGTTACTGTACAGGACCCGGTACGCCAGAACGTAGTACTGGTACCCCCTCACGGTGGAGCCTGTAGTGGTGATGCCTGTGCGGGCGGATGGGGGAGAGAGAGAGAGAGAGAGAGGAAGAGGAGGCACATGTCAGCTGACTCGTCTGACTCATGAGCTGGATGGAGTGAGTGGACCCGTGTGGCGTTGTGTGGCGTTGTGTATACCTGTGACTCTTTTCTCCCTCTTCAGGTCGACCTGCAGCCACTGATGCTGGTCGCTGTGAGCGGGTGACCAGGGAAGCCCCGCCCTCTTCAGCCTCGCCCCTGACGTGGCCCACACATTGTGCTGCCCGTTGATGTCGTTCCACTCCCACACGGACGACGCCGAGAGCTGAGCGTCCGCCACCACGCCGGACTCCAACCCCAGGGTTCCATAGCAACCTGCCAGCACAGAGGAGCCGCAGTGAAACGCTTGAATACTTTTACCTCTTTACAGCAGAGACGCCCTGCAGCTGGTGAGCAGAGTTGTGATCGCAGGCCGTGTTGCTCTCACTCACCACTGGTCTTGAAGGTGAACAGGCTGTTTGACAGAGTTCCTCTGAGGAGAGAGGGGAGAAGCGTTACACGTTAGAGGATCAAACACACACACACACTCACACACACAGACAACCAGCTGAGGGGAGAGAATGACACAGAGCAACTGAATGGAGGGACACGCCCACACGCTTACCCAGTGGACGTGACATTGTTGGCCAGCGTGCCTTCGTATTGAGGGATGCCTTTGCTGGCGACCACACTGATCCTCCCCCCGCCAGCGTTAGACACCACGCCCGCATGGATGGCTGCTAGACACAGAGGAGACGACTGGGGAGGGACAGGGAGGGACAGAGAGGGACAGGGAGGGACAGAGAGGGACAGAGAGGGCAGAGAGGGCAGAGAGGGACAGAGAGGGACAGAGAGGGACAGAGAGGGCAGAGAGGGACAGGGAGGGACAGGGAGGGACAGAGAGGGACAGAGAGGGCAGAGAGGGCAGAGAGGGACAGAGAGGGACAGAGAGGGACAGGGAGGGACAGGGAGGGACAGAGAGGGACAGAGAGGGCAGAGAGGGACAGAGAGGGACAGAGAGGGACAGGGAGGGACAGGGAGGGACAGAGAGGGACAGAGAGGGCAGAGAGGGACAGAGAGGGACAGAGAGGGACAGGGAGGGACAGAGAGGGACAGAGAGGGACAGGGAGGGACAGAGAGGGACAGAGAGGGCAGAGAGGGACAGAGAGGGACAGGGAGGGACAGGGAGGGACAGAGAGGGACAGAGAGGGACAGGGAGGGACAGGGAGGGACAGAGACCACAAGCAGAGACATGGGTAAGTACAGAACACTGAGCTGATCAATGTCCTACATTTAGGCTATAAGGGATCATTTTGGTTCATTTTAAAGAGGAATTTTGATGAGTTTTGTCCCTAAATACACAGATCCATCAATAGCTGGAGCCCTCACAGCCTCATGAACCTGGGGCAGCGTGTGTGTGAACCTGGGGCAGCGTGTGTGTGAACAGGCCGCAGCGTGATCACACTGCACAAGTTCATAACCTTCAGATAAGAGCCGGTGAGTCACCATGATGTCACACACACACACACACACACACACACACACACACACACACACACACACACACACACACACACACACACACACACACACACACACACACACACACACACACACACACACACACACACACACACACACACACAACCCCCCCCCCCCCTGCAGGGAGAAAATCCAGTGGCACTGGTAATGATTCACTGTGGGCCGCATTCCAATCTAAACCTGTTGTCCTATCGCAGAGAAAAGCAGAGTTCCATTCCGGCCGCTGCTCCTCCCTGAGAGCAGCCGGGGGAGATGAGCCACGCTGGAGATCACACAAGACAAGACTGCAGGAAACCTCTGGTGACCTGTGCAGTGACAAGCGTACACACACACACACTTGCACAGCAGTCGGCGCTGCCACAAGCAATCAACGCTTCGGCCCACGACTCTTAAAACTTCCCAAAGACACACACACCACATCCGAAACGAGCACCGTACCAGACCACTAACACAAACACACAGCACTGCTCCAAACCGCCGCACCCTGCCTCTAACACAGGAAACCACACACACGCTCATGTCCACACACACACTGTACAGGATAACTGATACAGGAGTTTATAAAGTGATCACAGCAAGAAACCCAAGACTGAGACAGAATTAAGAAGAGAGCAAATGAGCTGCAGGCTCTGGGTGGAGTCTCTGATCTGTGTGTGATACAGACTGGAGCCTGCACACACACCAACACACTAACACACCAACACATTACAGGCTAATGACACGTGAACCAGGCTGATTCACACTTTGAGGCAAACATGCAGGCAGAGACATGCAAGGGTTCGCTTCAACTTCTCACTCACACTGTCTCACACACACTCTCTCTCTCACACACACACACACCACCCTCTCTGCAGCTGGACTGGATTAAAGGACCATTTCTTCATCCAAACTGTTGACCCGGGTCCTCCTCACCTCCTGACCCTGCCCCTCCTCTGCTCCTATGGGGGCACCTCTCTCCCTAAGTGTACTTCTCTTCTCCCCTCCTCTCCTCTCCCTCCTTCCAGCCCCCCTGAGTCTAGAGCATGAGGTCATCAGCCAGAGACTCAGCGCCCAGGATCTCCTGCATGGGGGTTGGGGGGGTGGGGGGTGCTGTGAGGTCATCAGTCCAAGACTGGGAACACTCTGGAGCGAATGAAATCAAGGAACAAACGCAACAGAGCACAAACCTCTCTCTCTCTCTCTCTCTCTCTCTCTCTCTCTCTCTCTCTCTCTCTCTCTCTCTCTCTCTCTCTCTCTCTCTCTCTCTCTCTCTCTCTCTCTCTCTCTCTCTCTCTCTCTCTCTCTCTCTCTCTCTCTCTCTCTCTCTCTCTCTCTCTCTCTCTCTCTCTCTCTCTCTCTCTCTCTCTCTCTCTCTCTCTCTCTCTCTCTCTCTCGATCGACATTTTCTATGTGACTTCTTGTTTTGCAGGCCAGATGAACTGAACTCTGATGTTAGAGTTATTGTGAGAGAAGAGCCACACCCACACACACACAGTTGTGTAACCATACACCACACACACACACACAGCTGAATGCCCTGGAGTCTCATTCTAATCCAATCAAGACAATAAAACTAATTTCTTTTCTCATCACTCATGTGGACGCCGACGTCACATTGAGTCACTTCAGCCTTAAATACAACACAGGCAAACAGCAGCATGTTGAGTGTGTGTGAATACATTTATAATCCAGCACCAGCAGGAGAGGTTCATGTCTCTCCTGTCCACCTGGTGTACTCACGTCTCTGTAGCCGTTGGGGATCGTTCCAGAAATCTCCTCCACGCTCGTCACACAGCCGGCTGGACAGTATTTACTGAGGAGACAGGAGACGGCAAGCGTTAGCGGCGGCGGGGCGGCGCTGTGGCGACAACAATGGAGGAGAAAGCGTTTACCTGAACTCTGCCTCGGTGAAATTGGCTCCTTTGTCGAGGCAGGTGATCAGATCTGCAAAAGGTAAACGAACATAGTGTGTGTTTTATTTACAGCTCTGATATCTCTGCGTCCCTTTATCTTTCCGTTTTGCTCTCTGGCCAGTCGACCCCCCCCCCCCTCCCCCTGGTGAGTATTTAAAGCACACACACACTGCGTTGACTCACTGCCTTTGTGATAAAAACACGTTCTCCACTGACCAGATCATGTTCACACGGAACAACAAGCCACGTATAACACATCAAAGTGCAGCATGAGGGTGAACAACAATGTGTTTGGTGTACAGTGTGTGTGTGTGTGTGTGTGTGTGTGCAGGAATCCTGTGGGTAACTCTGCAGTGGCGGCGGTCATTCTTGCTGATCGCACGTTCAGAAAAAACCCCCTTCAGCCGACCGGCCGATGAGTCAGCGGACCCAATAACCCAGCAACCACAAGTAGCCGCGGTGACGGCACTGTGCAAACTGTCCGCCCACGCTCACCTGAGCTGTTATACACACGAGGTGAAAAGACACACACACACACACGACAAAACGCATCGAGCGCCGGCGTGACTTCTGCTCGTGTGCCGCAGATCTCCGCGTGGAAATGTGCTCCCTGGTCACGTAACCCACGACAACAGATGGGGCAAAGCGATAAATGTCAATAAGAAAATCAATAATCGTTTGTCCACTGAAACTGAGGCTGAACAATACTGGAGAAAAAAACATTGAAATCTTTGACATTTCTGCAATAACTTCACAATGTTTATGAGAAACAAACGGTTAAACTCGTCTTCTTTACATAAGAACTTCTGACCAGGTGAGTCATTGTTACTGCATCTATGTTCACAGTTCTTCATCTTATTATTTACTATGAATCTGCTCGTGGTTCCTTTCAGGCACATGAAGGACGGCCTGACTGGGGTCCTCTCTCTAGCCGCACACCCCCCCTCTGCATGAAGGTAAGTGGCAGACAGGTACAGACAAACTCTCTCTCTCTCTCTAAACCCTCTTTTAACCTAAACACATGTTAGGAAAATGTCTACACTCAAACTGATGGAGGCTTAACCTAAGACAGGTTTGTGTTTGTGGCTTTAGAGGATCAGATGAGGAAGAATGTTTCCTTCATTGATTCATCGATGTCAGTTTATGCTGATTTCAAGCCGATTATTGTATTTTATGACTGCGTTCAATGACAAAGAGACGTTCAGCATCACACTGGCACATTAAAAACCTGTTTGTATACAAATGCTATAAAATATAACACACACACACACGAGTGGATGTGATAGGATTCAGTCGTTTGCCGCAGATTCACAACAGATTCCTTAATGAGCTTAGGAGAGAAAGCAGAGTCGGCCCGTTACTCAGAGCGCATTAAAGCTGATTTATGAGGAATTAAAGCTGATTATGGCGTTTGTAGACTGTTGACGTTTCACAGCAGTGGGAACCAGCGGGAGAGGAAGCTTCCCTTTCATAATGGAACCAGCCCCTGAACAGACCCCTCCTTGGCTGATTTTGTCTGGTCACAGAGGATTTATGGTCTGAATGGAGGTAGAATATCATTTAAACGCCTCATTAAATGTACCAAACAAAGCCATGCTGCACTCTTAATGAAGTTTAGAATCTGTTGGAAGGAACATTCGTCATATCCAACCATCATCATCATCATTTACATGCCAGCGTTTAGTGGTGTGTGTGTGTGTGTGTGTGTGTGGGTGGCTCTTCTCTCACACTAAGTCATTCGTGAGACATCCGTGTCTGCAGGCTCACGTTCTGCTATCAGATTTCTTCCACAATATTAAATCACGTCAGAGACAGGATGGCATTATATCCACCAAATATTATTACTTTCCATTCCTTTCAATTGCTCTCACTTCCTCTCACGCCTCTTCCTCATTCCTCATCGTGCGGCCTGATTTGCTTCTCACTTCCCCTATTGTCCATCTTCATTCTCCTGCATCTCTGCCGCATCGGTGCTCAGCTGTCAGAACCCAAGAACGCCTGGCGACCCTCAAAACACACACGTTTAGCTTCGGTCCGCAAGAATTCAAACACAGCAACGTGAGGCAGTGACCGACGCCTCCATGACCCTGAGACACGCCAGGTGGAACTCCAGACATGTGGCTGTTCAGGACGGCCAATCACAACACAACCAGCCGTTCATCTTGTCCTGCGCGTTTGTGTTAAAACATGCCGCATTACAAACGCTCCCCTAAACTGACACGGCCCAGCATGCACCTCTTCAATAATGAATGGATTGGAAGGCTTATGCGTCAGATGCTCATTATCTGCTTTGATACGAAAAGACACACAAACACAGACACACGAGTCACTGCCTGATCGGTGCTGTGAGTCTGTCGGGACTCCATAATTACTTGATAGAGTAAAGTGAGTAGGTGGTGCAGACTGAAGCAGCTGTAATGAGCCTCACAATAGAATTTGGCAACATTAAAGACTTTCACACACAAACATACAGTTTCCAAGGCAACTCCTGCACCCGGGGGCCCCAAACAGCGGTGTAACCCAAGCTCAACCTTCAGATGACTTCAGCAGAATACCAATCCGGTCTGTCACACCTCCATCACGTGACCTCAGGACCTCCAGCGTACGAGGAGAGAGACAAGAGAGCGGCAGGGAAGACAGATGTGAGCGCTCTGTGTGTGTGTGTGTGTGTGTGTGTGTGTGTGTGTGTGTGTGTGTGTGTGTGTGTGTGTGTGTGTGTGTGTGTGTGTGTGTGTGTGTGTGTGTGTGTGTGTGTGTGTGTGTGTGTGTGTGTGTACCTGTGTGCTCTGTGGTGGAGTAGGACAGGTAGAATCCACGTCCCGTGTGATGGCTCCCGCTCATGAACTGGACGGTGACCTTGTTGCCGGTGGAATTGATGAGATCTTTGACCTTCAGACCCAAACCGCAGTACTTCACTGTACGGCACCGAGGGCCAGAGCCAAGGAGGGGGGGGACATCGGAGACATGGGAGACACAGGACAGAGACATTTCTGGTTAGCTACATGAGCACATTCACTTTAGGTTAATGGGGAAAACAATTTATAGTATGAGAAGATACTGCAGAGAGAAGCTTTATTCAGTATTTAGCTGTTGCATCTCAAACCAGCAGCAGTGCAACGTTTAGTTCCAGGTGCTGCTTTAAAAAAATAAAGACTTGAGCTGCAGCCACATCTGGTGAAGAACCAATTCCAGAGATTTGCAGCCAAACAACAGTAATGGAGTTGTGCAAGAGGGTCAAATCTTCAATAATGAATGATGTATTTCTGCTTGTGTGTGGGCTGGAGGTCACTGCTGCACTCATGCTGCTTGTAGCCAGTTATGATCAGATCTCCCTTGATACATGTCTGCAACACTACAGTACAGCAAAGTGATTTGGATGTTTTGGAAGTCTTTGTCTTCCAAAAAGAAGAAGTGTAGAAAAACAGATATTGTTGGGAGGCATTCATCATAATCTGATTCTCACTCTCACTCCGCCCTGCAGCGCTCTGGCAGAACACAGCTTACTACTATGAGTCTGCATGTGACCAGTGAATACAACATGTGAGGTGATGTGTGTACGCACAATGTGACTGAGAAAGAGCCCAGACCACCCTAACACACTCAAATTAAGCTTTAAATATGTTGTTCCCTTCTACATAAAACAGGAATTCCCAGGACTGTTCCATGTCGTGCCCACTGCCTCACCAATCTTGCTCCTCTGGGGCCCGATGCCGTCGTAGAGGCAGAGGTAGTTGACCTGGCAGTCGCTGTCTTGTATGTCCAGCTCAGCAAAACGAAAGTGGACCCTGCTGCCCTGCGGCACGCTGATCTCCCACTCGCACACGGTGTGGTTGGGGTACGTGCGCGGGTATCCCAGGGAGGACAGGGTGCCACTGCTGGGGCCGAGCACACTGGGGCCACAGCCATCACCTGAGGGACAACACACACACACACACACACACACACACACACACACACACACACACACACACACACACACACACACACACACACACACACACACACACACACACACACACACACACACACACACGAGAGCACATGAGCAGGTGAGATGATCTAGTCTGAATACATTAGTTCTGCATTTGCTTTTCAAGTAATCAAGTTTATGTACGGACGGTGAAACCAAATCAGACGGGAAAAGCCACAGAGCTTAACATGCAGACCGATGATCCTCCTGTGGCCTCATCGCTCACCAGCAACCAGCCGTGACCTGATCCAACGCTCACATCACAGACGGTGACTAACAAGAGATTTAGATGCAAAACCAAAAGACACCCAAGAACAAGTGTACGACTTATATTATTACCAAAGGTTTCAATCGACAATTGAAACAGGAAACTGATCTGCTGCAAGTGGCAACCTCATTGTTTACATGTTAAACAGGTTTGTTACAGGTTAAGTGCTAGAATCAAACAGATATGGGTTTGTTGTTTGTCAATAATGGGGATTTGTTCTGGTTTTGGCTTTAATGTCTTATCAGCAAATTATTACACAGCTAGTTATGACAAAAACAGAAGAATCAGCATGACTTTTGGAGATGGAGTTGTGACCTCATCTGTGTTTGGAGGCCTGGTGTGACCTTTAGACTGAGCAGAGACCCTCCAGGCTCTGCAGACAGGCCGGGACAGTGTTGTGTTCTGCGGTCTTTAACACTGAACAGTCACGCTTCACGGTGCTAAGTGGATCCTCGGCCGGTCTGGAGTTACGTAAGAGCCCCACGGGTGGACACGATCCAGAAGAAGTGGACAGAACCCCACTGTGACTCACGGTGTAACTCTGCTGTCCTGATTAGCCCTCAAAAACAAAACACGGACCTGCCGTAAATAGTCCCTGTTGTCGTGTTTACAGGGGACGCGTGTGTTAAATATTAGTGTAAGTGTTAAATTAGCTACAAAAAGTTAGGAAAAACACGTGAAACTTTCTTGAAATGTGCAATTATGACAAACTGTGTCCACGTGTTTACAGACAACCCCCCTACACACACACTCACTCACTCACTCTCTCACACACACACACACACACCAACCACCTGAGGAAAAACATCCAAAATGTCCGCGTTGAGGTTCGGGCAAAGTGCAAAGCGTTCACTGTCACCGACCGAAACCTGTCAGACTTTACGTGATTTAAGCGTCACGTTCATGGGGGGAAACGTCGAGGCTGTGCGGGGGAAGAGACGAGCAACAAGGCCACAAGCTGCTCGTCTCACACGGAGAGAGAGAGAGAGGGGGAGAGAACGTCAGACTCCATTACGAAATTTGGCAGTTTAACCGATGGCGGTGGAAGTCGACTCATCCCCCCCGAGGTGTCAGTCAGAGTTTGTGTTTATTCCGCTTCAACCAGCAGTTTCGACAAATGGCAGCTAGCCCGGGGTTTGGGACTGGTTAGCCCGGTATTGCCACACTTCGCTCCCACTGCCGTGACGTGACGAGCGGCAGCGGGCGTAGCGAACCTGGCGGAGCGGCGCGTATCTCGGCTAACACGGCCATGTAAGGTAGGCTGCTCCGCTCCGACTCAGCGGCTCCTGCTCGAGACCGTGTCCGCGCCTCGACGCGCCGCCGCCGGGGTGAAAGACAAGAGTGTCGCCGGGGCGTGGGAGCACCAACCTTTCTGAGCTCGACCGCGTCCCGTGGCGAGAATGATGAGAGTCGACAGGAGGAGAACCCCGGCGGCCCCTGTCGGTCCCCTGCCCACCATTACCGCTCTGCCCATAGCAGCCTGCAGTCTGAATGCATACTGCTGCGCTCCGGGGACCGGCTGCGACCGCTCCGCTCCGCCCGGGACCAGGAGGGTTTAAACGCCGGATCTCCGACTCCTCATGTTGTTCCTCTCGCGTCGCCTTCGCCTCGAACCGTCTATGATCCCCGTGGTTAGTTCCGTTCTCACTTACCGAGGCAACTGCTACACACACACGCGTACACACACACACTCTCTCATCAACACACACACACATCCAATCTGTGGAACGACTTCCTCCACTTCCGCTCCTCCTCCCACTACGAGCTGGAACACCAGAGTCCCCCAAGTGGTCTACGCTGATCCCGGATCCCCAACAAGTGTTCACACGGAGCCGCCTCCTCTTTAAATGGGTCAGAACCTCAACATAAAGACATAAGACATCTTTAAAAGGATTTTAAAGAAATATGTTAATTTAAGATCGTTTGACTGGAAAAGCTGAATTCCATCTAAATTAATGGGTAGTTTTACTTTTTTTTTGTTAATTATAAAAGTGTCCTTAGTTTGTCTTTTGGCAGGACAACTGAAAGATTTCTGAGTCATTAGCCCTCGTTCTGGACCAGGTTCCAGGGGTGGATCCAGGATTTCCTTTAACAATTTTTCAGATTTTGAGCATTTAATTTAAATTTTGCATGCACAAACCAGATCATATATTTCCCAACAGAACTGTGATGTGCTATAATGACAGTAATGCCTTAAGATAAATAAAATCCATTTTCTATAGGTAATATGTTTCCCACAGTGAAAACACAGCGTTCTCTCATGTTATAAGGCGACATCACACAAGCAGCATACTGGAAGTTACAATGAGATAAGATAAGATAAACCTTTATTTGTCCCACAACTGGGAAATTCACATGTTACAGCAGCAGAGTGGATAGTGCCAATCAATAAAGGGCATTAAGATAAGAGATAAAAAAAAAATAAGAGCCTATCAAAGGTACAACTAAATACAAAAAAATTGCATTGAATTGGATGGATGAATGAATGAATAGGATAGGATACTCAATAGGATAGGAATCCATTAGAAATACAGATGTTTCAGGGTAAAAAATCATAGCAAAACACTTTCTGAAGCTGGAGTGAGGTTATTTGTATCTTATAACTTCACATAGTGGAGCTTTGAGAGGCTTTTCAATGTAGTTCATGCTCTGTTTCCTATGGATCCATAGAGATCCATTCATGGCCCTATACTGACCTGGAACATGATCTCCAAAAACCTTCAATAAAACTGCCAGCATGTCACTTCAACGTTGTCAAATTTAGTTTTCTGTCTTGTTTCTTCAAAACTAATAAACCAATGCTTGAGACGACTCCAGCATACTTATCCTGTCATAGACGATCAATCGGTGCCATCGGGTCTGGATGCAGGGGAGAATGCAGATACGGACTAATCTATACTTGGACAGGGAGCACAGCTATAGAGCTGAGCCACAGTAACACTTAGGGCTGGAAACAAGCAGCCAATCCTAATGTGTGGCTGAAACCAGGCCTCTGTGGTGGCATGTAAACAGTTTTGACTCATCTTTAATAGCTACTGAGAAAGATCCCGAACAATGAAATACTCATCACAGTCGTTTCCTTCCCTTTACTCAAGCACATAATAGAAGGAGACATATTTTGTCGAGGCTTGCCCAGCCTTGGCAGAATGAGAGCCCTTGTAGTTTTACTTGTTTATCTACTGCTTGGACTTTTTTCTGGCATATTTTTCAATGTAAAGTTGCCTGGTGTTTTGTTGTGACTTGTCAAGGTTAACAGACGGATATCACACAGTGTTTTCAGTCAACAGCAGAGGGGAAAGTATTCAAATTCACAGTAAAAGTAAAAGCAGAAAACTCCCTTGTATGGAGGCGTTTGACTTTTAAATTCATTTCTTTTGATCTTTGATTCCTAAGTTATATGCAGAAACTGAAAAACGGTGTAAGTTTTAACATTTGAAGTACTTCCTGTGTTGATTGGTCTCTTTACTGATAGTGAGACCACACAGAATGAGGCTGATTGTGTTTCCTTCACATGGTGGCTTGAGCTTGGTCATCTTCCGAACAGAGCTACGTTAATAATGAGACAAAAGTTTGAAGAATATCCAGTTATTGTTGTTCTAAAGTCCACCCTCACTTGGCAAAAATGTTCAATGTGATGCAACAGACAGAGTAACCAAGAGAAACTTGGGACAACAAACAATGTGTTCAGCCTGTGGCCTGTGAGTAATATGTGTGATGATTCACAATTTGATCCTCGCCGGGGCCAGTGTGTGTGTGCGTCCATGCATGTGTGTGTGTGTGTGTGAGAGAGAGAGAGAGAGAGAGAGAGAGAGAGAGACTTTGGGGTGTGCAGTAAGTGTAATGTTTAAAGAAGCAGCCAGAAAGACAGTCATGCTGCAGTCGTCCATGTTCCCTCGGCCCTTCCCTCCTTCTGCGTCTCTTCCTTACTGCATCTCTCCAACACGTTCGTACGAGGGGGAAGTCCACTGTGTTCCCAGCAGCAGCAAGGCTCCCCTGAGAGGCGGTCACACAAGTCCAAACCAACCAGGCACAAGGGATGAGCACAAACACACAAACACACAAACCCTGTTACAATTTCACGTGACGTTCCAACTTTTGTGACTGCCGTGTTCAAATTGTGTTTGGAGAGATGTTGACTCAATTCTGTGGTAACTTTTGTGCCAAGTTGAAGATCGTACTGCCTTATATTGGATTTTGTTGGATAGTGTTCTTCATATTTCGCTGACACAGTACCAACATGATTGAACATTATAACCTTTATTGTATTCGTATCATGGATCTAGACGGCTTTATTAGATTTTCTTTAGATTGCTCACAGAATTGTTTCCAACCGTGTGTCTCACCAGTACAAAGACATAATTCGTAGTTGATTTGATCAATATGAAAGGCATTTGTATTGGTACTATCAATAAGACAAACTTACACGTTTATGTCACTCCAAGGCTTTAAGCTGCATCTAATTCTCAAGCTATAAATGTAAGATGCTGCTTTTAGTTTGAGTTTTCAATCATGAATGTTCTTGACCAGCTGAGGTGTTACAGTGAGGACTCCTGCTGGAAACAAAGAGACCCTGACCAAAGCTGAGCTGTGACTAGATTGCGCCACCTGGTGGACACAAAGTATATAACAAGCAAAGTCACTCCCTGGCAACAATAATATGAGTCTGAAACTCACCTGCAAAGTCACAATCTGCACATATAATGATGCAGTTTAACAGTCAGGACTTTAATTTAGTTTATTTGACAAAAAAAGATATCAAAGTCTGCCTGCAAAGATTTATGCAGGGTGCGTTTGAGTACTGCAGGATAAATCATAGTAAGTAGAAGATACACTCATATGTTATTCATTAAATAATCACAACAACACAGGAACAATAATGTATAAATGCTGCTCTAGTGTAAAATACTTGGCTTTCCACTGTTGTGTTAAAAATACACCAGCAGATGTTTCATAATCACAGAGTGTGTGTGTGGGTGGGACAGTGATGGATCATTAGGTGTCAGTAAGTCTCCCCTCTTTACCTCATTGAGACAAATGAATGAGCTTGGACACAGTCTGTGGGGAACAAAGACTGCAGAGGAGGAAGAGCTTAGTTATCACATACTTGGCCCTACTCTTCCTCTGGCTTCAGGTCTAGACAAGAATAAACACAGAGATTAATACAGGAACCAACAAATCAGACCAAGCTCCCCTCACTGAGCAGCGTTTACACCTCTGCTTCCTCTCTGTCCTGTCACAGGGCGTCTTTCATCAGCGCTCACACACAGCTCTGGTTCCTCTTGATGTCTCTCTGTGGTTGAGAGCAGATTCAGGTTAGTGCCCGCTGATGGGATTAGATGAGTGCAGGCTTTGTGCTTCACTGTAATGCCTGCTGTCATGATTAGATGATGCAGGAAATGGATGCATCGTGCCAAACACCAGTCCATCAAGGGAAACACATATGGCACAGTTATGAATGATATCAGCCTCATTGTAGAATTAGAAATGAATGTTGTTCTCTCCGAACATTTTAAGTTTGAATTGTCTTTAGTATGTTATAGAGCAGTTATACAGTTTAAGATCTCACCAGTGGTTCCTGTCCTGTTGTATCCTCCGACTTAAACTGGTGTACTAAACAATATGGCCAATAGGAGTCACTACAGGGTACAAGTGGCCTCCAAGAGGTAACAAACACACTGCACTAATCATTAACTATTACTATTATAATGCAAGATAAAACTGTCAAGTGGAAAGTTTGTGATGATTTAAAATTTGGAAACTTACATAAATTAATAAAATAAAATAATGGATTGAATTATTTTTCTCAGATGATCTTGGAGCTGTCCACAGATTATATTTTGTGTGTTTTATTATTATTTATTACAGCTGCTGCAGTGTCTCCATGTCTAATTCTGTGTTGTTTTGTTGGACTTTGGTGTCCATCTGCACCACAATAACACTGTGAATTACTACAATGCATACTTACATACATTTTTAAAATATACTTTACTCCAGTGTGAATACAATATAGTACATAATATAATAATACGTATATACTATTACAGGACAGGACAGTACTGAACAATGGACATATGTTGTGTATTATATAAGTTTGTGTTTGGTGTATAAATAACCTGTATGTTCTGTGGTTTCAGTTCTGTGTGTGATCAAAAAGATGATACAGTATTTTCCATGATTGATGTAGCTTTGGTTATCCAGACAACAGATCCCCTCCGTGTGTGCGTGTGTGCGCGTGTGTGCGCGTGTGTGTGCGTGTATGTGCGTGTGTGCGTATGTGTTTTTCTGAGTGACACATATCTACCTTTATTTATGTGCTCGTGTCTCAGTGTATACATGAGCACATACAAATCATGTGTGTGTGTGTACGTTTGCGTGAAATCCTCCATCAATCTTCACAGACGGTGGGCAGAGGCACCGTGTGCTTTAAGTGTCTACAGGCCTGCGTTCCTCTGTGGATTCAGGGATGTGGAAGGAAATGTGGTTAACTGGCTTGTTCCGCATTTTTTGTTCCATTAAATAAACGCATGTGACTTGATGAGTCGGTGTCAGTGAACCAGCATGGCCTTATGGGAGATCATAGCCGGTGGTCTCACACTGTACGACCATTAACCAGTGTCTGCTCTCACCGCAGCCTCCTCCAGTGAGACTGCAGACACCCACATCCACACAGGAACACACACATACACAAACACACAATGTATGGAAGACATAGCAGCAGCAACAATCACACACACTGCACTGTTCATTCGGGTTCTACGTGGTTGTTGTCCCTTGATATCTGGGGACTAAATAATCAGCGGAAGATCTTGTAAATCAGGGGTGACAGTAAATGAGGAGTGTCATTCTTCCTCAACTACAGGCTGGGACAGTCAGAGGGGAATAGACACGGATAAACAGACGCACAAAGAGCCAGTTCACAAAACGAACACGCATATGTGCAGAAGAACCAGGAGAGAGACATACGATACAGTTAGACGCCTGATATGACAGAAATGGAGAGAATAATGGCAAAAGAAGCCTCCATCCTCTTCATCAGGACTACTAACCTCTCTGGTGGTTCAAACAGGCACATGTGTGAGTTCTGGAACCCTCAGATGTGTGAGATGTGTTGTCATGTGGGATTCTCACTTATTTGTTGAGATTGTTTAGGTCACAAAGCCAACATTTTCAAATTCTTTATTGGTAAAACTGTAGTTTGTGTTAAACTATACACCGAAGCGCCCCCTGGTGGCACACAGACTAAATTCTGTAGGAATGAAATTGTAATATATAGAAATAATCTTACTGTGGCACACCATTTCTAAAGAACAAAATACAATGACATGCTTTCATGCTGTGTGGCAGCCATTTGTCTTCCATTGACATTTCTTTGTCATCATTCATTAACATCAGCACACTGAGCTGAGGGCGGCACTGACGTCACAAATAACAAACACACCTTCATGTTTATGTGTTCGTGTATCCGCCCCGACACACACATTTGACTGTAGTTTATTTTATATGAGAGTGTACTTTCAACAAATGTGCCAGTCAGCCATCAAACCAGAAAAGAGGAGGGGCGGTGTGTGAACGTGATGAGAGATGGACACACTCTCTCCCCACCCCAACAGGCCACACACACACACGCACACGCACACGCACACACACACACACACACACGCACACACACACACACACACACACACACACACACACACACACACACACACACACACACACACACACACTGATGCAGGTGTTCAGATTGATGCGTTTAGTACCTGTAATGTTCTTAGTATTCTGTCAAAGTTCTGCTCTATGATTTAAGGTGAAATCTAAATTGTAATCAGATTATGGAAGCCAATTGTAAAAACAAGTATTAGTTGAAACAATTCTTGCACAATTCTGTAATCAATTACAAAAATAATCGCCCAAATCCTCAATCCTACTGTTTGAAGAATTGTGTCTCCTTCTTGGTCCATCTTCCTCCTCCTCCTCCTCCTCCTCCTCCTCCTCTTCCTCCTCCTCTCCCTCTGTCTTTCATTGCCATCCTGACCTCAGATATCCCCCTACATGTATTGTCCTCTACACATTCTGTTTGATCATCTGGATTCTTTACACACATAAAACTTGCACACTGACACAAGTGAGCGAGAGACGTGACAGCAGACTCACATCCTTACTCTCATTTTCCTCTTCGGCAGCGCTCTCACTTTTCAAGACGAAGGTACACCACCTGCTGAACACAGGGCCACAAAAACAGAACACAAAACAAAACCTAAATTAAATTCAATCATTCCTTCAGGTTCATTTCCCGTTTATGGGCATGAACATCATCTTACAAGCCTAAAAGGTGAAAAGGTCACACATCACAACTGCAGAATCACAAATTTGCAACTTGAACATTCAACTTTGCCGCCTCTTCCATCGCAATTTCCAAGTTGTAAATTTTGTATTTCCCAATTTCCAACAGCACTTAAACGCAGCAGCATTCATGATATACAGCATCGCCGCTCACGGTGGGTCGGCACTATATGACCTCTGACCTTTCCTCTGCTCTTATGTTTGCTCCGATACAGAGAGGAATGTCAGCCTGTTGTGTTTGCTTCTTCACTGTGTTAGCTATGCCACATGTCACACACACACACATTCACGCCCCTTTGCAGCCGCACACGAGCGAGCGAGCGCACATTTGTTCATTTGTTCCACCAGCTGCCAATTTATTACTAATATGGAACTTCCACGGTTACTCATAAGTGTATAGACAGTAGGTTTGTAAAGGGTTGTCATGTCCATCCTGTCTCATCAGTCTCATCAGTCTCATCTGTCCTCAAGAAATGACCTGATACATATATGCTGAACACGCCCCTGAAATCCCTCTCATCATGTTTGTGTAAGAAGAGTTCATCCACACTTAAACCTGACCTTTTGTTGCCTTGTGTCATTGTTTTATTCATTCATTTCCCAGCTCATTGCCTTTTCATCACTTTTCCCAGTCAGCTGATGATGGATGAAGATTGACGTCTGAGCCGGAACTCTTACACGCTCGGTGATCCAGCAGGCCTGTTCTGATGTTGCAGCACTGCAGATGAATCGCTCTCCGTTTGCTCCAGCGGGGATCAGTCAGGTAATATTCTGCACCCCTGATGGAATGAAATGAACACTTAACAACACAGGCCTCAGATTCTGGAGGCTCCAGAGGTTCTTGGGACTGAGACAGTGGGACGTGAGACGGACCCGGCCGGGTGGGTCCTCGCTGCGTCTGACTGTCCAGCCTCCGTGTTCTGCTCAGACACATTCCTTGTCCAGGTGCTGTGTATTTTCTTTTCAGTATGCTTGAGCTCCACATGCAGGGTTTGGGTGGCAACAGTGAAATATGGACCTATTTGTTGTCTTTATGATGAGTAATTGTCTCCAATGAAGGATACAAATTACATTTTAACTCTTACTCACATTAAATCAGCTTCAGCAAAATAATCCAATAAATCAGGTAACAGGAAATGAATTTCTTATGAATACATGCAGGTCAGCAGAACATCATTTATTCAAAATGTTTGGAGCTGCTTTTATTTATTACAGCTCTACAATTTAACAGTGGAGGAGAAGCATATATAGACGGGTTCAAAGGTCAACTCCACTTTCTATATGGAACAATATGTCCATGAGGTGTGTGTGTGTGTGTGTGTGGTCTCATGTTCACGTATGTAGTGAGAGTTATTCATTGTAAACAGTACAAGTTTACTAATTGTAAGTTCTTTCCAGTCTTTTCACACGTGAGTCATGAGCTGCCACATGCTGACACTCTCATTGTGGTGTGTTCATGCCTCTGTGGTGTGAAGGTCCCAGGGTGTCAGAGATCATCCATGTCGCACAAGTAGAGGAACAGGACTTTTTGCAGCCAAGAGTAAAAAAAAAATGGAAACGTGTCAAATATTTGCTAGAAGCCGCCTCCTTCCCCTGCAGTCTTAACACTCATGTATTAAAGCTGCCACACCTGCAGACCTCAGAATAGATAACTGACAAGGAATTTAGCAGGAAACAGCCACCGGCCTTTAAATAGAGCAGCCTGAGGGGGGAATGGATGAGCAGAAAGAGAGACATTTGGAGCAAATGTTTGGATCAGAGTCAAAAACAAGGAAAACCAAATGATGGAGCGATGATTCAGAAACAACATTTGTGTATTTTATCAGAATACTGTGATTTGGAGGCCTGCTGACCCCCAACGCCTGAGCAGGGGAGGAGAAGGACAGACAGAAGGACAGAGAGAGAGAGAGAGAGAGAGAGAGAGAGAGAGAGAGAGAGAGAGAGAGCGCACTGTAGGCTCCTCCTTCACCAGCTTCCTGTTTGTGTTTTATATTATATTAAACCCTAACCCGTAATGTCAAAACCTGCCAATGGGAGATGATGAAGATGTGCAGAGGAAAAAGCCAATCTGTCAGCCGAGCCAAACAAAGTGAAATGAACATCTTGCATCTTAAACGTGTCTTAAGTCTTAAGTGCAAAGTGTTCAATCTCAGCTCCGAGCCCAAGAGGTTTGCTGAGCTCCAAACCAAACAACAAAAACATGACATTTTGGCACGATGTCATTGGGATCTCACGACACTTAAGTGTGACCTGAGTCAGTACTGACACATCTTTAGCCTCTAAGGTGTTTTAATTCCCTTTTCTTTCCATCATTGAGTCTCTGCTGCTGCATGAATATCTCTCCAGCTAAGAAACGAAAGTGTGCACCAGTATCCCCGTTTATATGATTAACAAACACACACACACACACACACCTACATCACCTCCTCCCCTGTGACATCATGCTTTTGCTCCGCCCCTCAGTCAGACGGGACCGGAGCCACGCTGAGGCCTGAAGTCACAGAAGACAAAAACATTTGTGCTATGTTGTAAATGTTGGCCCTGTGTTTCTTTAAGGATATTATATCTGGCACGTTTGCCTGCCGTGTCAGAGTCCTCGGTTTGATATTTAATGATGGAGACAGTGTGTGTGTGCGGTGGAATAACACGGGGTCGCGCTGCAAACGGCCTAATATACTGCATGAGCGGCCTGGGACTGTGGACTCTACGTTAACTGTTCTCTCTCTCCTGCCCAGAGAGAATGCCAACATTTACAGTCATTACACAGATTATTTCAATGTGCGTTCACCCTCAAAGTCCAAATATTAAAGAGTCCTTTTGTGTAAGCGTAGCAAACAGTTGACAGAAGCTGTGCTGGGTCGGGGGAGAATGAAACGTATTAAAGAAAGTGAAACAGACTGTAAATTCACTTTTGTGTGCAGCTGAGTAGCGATGTCAGCGTGTGGCAACCGCTCTACTTTACACTTTGGAGTAAAATCAACAGTGGAACAAAGGTAAACTTTGTTTTTTAGAGGGGTAAAGGAGCTCCAGCTTCTATGAGCGTGGATTCATTCATCCATATTAAGTCATTTGTTAATCCATGTAGTGCTTGTGTAAATATTCATAGACTGAGGAAAGGGGAATGGATTTGCATTCTCCATGAATCCAGCCGCTGATGTTGCTCCACACCTCCTTCAGTCATTTCAGTCACTTGCAGGATGTTTCTCTTCTTTTCTTTGCACCAAATGCTTGAGGAATGTCTGTCTCTTGGTAGTGACCCCGCTCTCACAAACACTCTGACCGTTAGTTTGACTTTAACCAGGAATCAGCAGAGATGTCTTGGTCCCATATGCTGTATCCCAGCATGCTTTGTGTTTGTCCCAGGTCAACACTGAGTCCTCTGGGCATTCCACACATACTAACACCTCGCTGCAGAATCCCTTACCCACAATGCCTTTCAACAAGCACCTGTGTTTATGGACGGCTACCTTAGCCTTTCACCTAGTGGTGCACTTTTTAGCTTTTTAGGACAAGATCAGCTTCAAGGGGGAAGAGAGAGAGAGAGAGAGAGAGAGAGAGAGAGAGAGAGAGAGAGAGAGAGAGAGAGTAGAAGCTGAGCTCAGTCTCTTCTCTCAGTCTCTTCAGAGGTTAAAGGACTTTCCTGATCTCATCCCCTCAGGCTGCACACTATCACAGACGAGGCCCATCAATCAGTTTGATCCATCTTGGTATTAGGTTGCAAGTACAAGCAAAATAAATGCATTGTGGGTAGTAGGCTGCACTCACACTTCCACAAATGGCTGATTGTGGACAGAAATCACATAAAAAAACACAAAAATCCATTGAAATTGATGAAACCGACTGCTGCAGATTGTGTTCATAGTAAGATGTTGGGGAAGGAGCAGAGTGTAAGTGGAGATTTACTGTAGGAAAAGGTGAAAATGTCTGTAATCTATAGTTATACTGAATGAAAAATTGATTTCAGTTGTTATTTTCAACCACAATATGATTTTCTAAATGTTCCAGGTCACAGTTCCCTGGTTTGTACTTAGCCCACAGCGCCGCCTGCAATCGCTTCACTCTGTGTGTGGAAGGATCCTGTCTGCAAATAGACACAGAGGATCATGTGGGGGATGTAGCTCAGTGGTAGAGCGCATGCTTTGCATGTATGAGGCCCCGGGTTCAATCCCCGGCATCTCCACTCCTTTTCAGACGCAGCGGAACACTTTGCACAGACGATGTCGTTCTTATTCAGTCACGCTTAAGGGAATAATTAAAGATGTTTGAATTGAAAATGAGTCAGCTGAAGTGCATCTTAAGAGACCACACCTCTATGTCGCTGTGGTTAGATCAGATCATATCCGTGTGTATCGCCTCATTTTACATTTTACTGCACATCTAACCTGTTTAAACCTCAGAATCTGACCTCACCACCTAAAACAGTGTGACATTCTATTTCCATCATGCGTTTCCACAGCGTCTTACACTTCACTGTGGGATTCTGAGAGTCATTACAGGCCGTGTTAATCATTTTCTGAGGTAGAAATAGACGTGGTGGGCAAAGCAGTCATCGCTAGAAAAAGTACATTACAACAGTTTAGCACAATTTAACAGGAACACACTGAACACCTCTAAGTGTGTATGGACCTACCAGTGCATCCAGAGGCTTGATGATATGCAGGGCTGGTAGCTTTTGTTTTGGAGACTCCTGAGACTGTCTCGCTGTCTCACCTCATGCCTGTCTGTCTCCTCTTAAACTGTAAACATGTGTACGTGTCACTCGCTGGTTTCTCCCACATACATTCAATCCGTAGTAACTCAAACATGACATGGATCTGTAGACTGCGTGTCTCCCTCTGACACGTCTCTCTGTATCTCACTTATATAAGTGTGTGTGTGGATGCAGGTGTGTAGGATGAAGACAGTAGTACTATAGTGTGATGGGGGGGTGATAGTGTAAGTGGAGGCTGTTTTGGATTATCTAGTAAGTGTGACTTTGCATGTCCATAACATTTTCTCACAATAACAAAATCTGTGCACAGGAACCACAAACACTTTCACAGGATGATAGCAAGTGACACAGTGTGTTTGGAGTTATGGGTTCTTTGTGTCAATCACTGCAAATGACAAATCCTGAGAAAAGTGAAAGGAGCTCTGAGTGCTGCAGCGTCACGTGTCTCTAATCAACGCTTCAGCCTTTACTAATGTGGGTCATTATGTTGGTTTATGATGTTTGTGATATCCTGTAAAAAGTAATTTGGGTGAATGCTGTTTTTCTTCAGGTCCATGGGAAAGAGAGCCTCCTGAATCAGGCTCAGTCTCACCCCACCAAGCCTCCTCGGACCTTGTAAACCCTGTGCCCGTCTCCCTCTGCACAGTGATGTCATCGTTGGACAGCCCTGGGTGAGAGACTGGAATGTTACAGCCTGTTGACGGAGGCAAAGGATTGTGGTGTGCGTGTGTGTGAGTGTGTGTGCATTAGTGTGTGGAAGCCAGGGAGTATGGGAGAGAGACTGTGCATGCTTGTGCATGTGTACATGTGTGAGAGCATGATGGGGGCTTTTCTGCAACACTGTTGTGTGAAGAGTGGTCTGTGTATGAGCCAGCTGTGAGTGGAGGAGTGTGTGGACAATCTGTACATTCACAGCAAACTCCCAAAGCTAAATAAGCCCACGACTCCGGGCTCACATACACGTACAGTAGCACAGATGGACACATGGATTAAGGGTTGTGTTGTATCTCAGGGTTTGTGCCTGAGCTCCCTGTGTAGACTGAGTGGAGTCTGTAATGTTTGGGGTCACCATGTCTGGTCACGGTGGTTGGGCCTGAGCCATGGGAGCCTCCGATGAGGGACACATCGCACATTTAAATCCACTTTGGGACAGATTTAGCCAAAATGCGTGTAGCTCTTAATCCTTATTTATTCTGTGGTGCAAACAAATACTGAGCATGTGACAGATGACTGATCACTTTCAGATAAAGTTAAAGGTTATGGGATTTCGACCTTTTTCAAAATGCCTCCCTACTTATTATTACAGTGTGAATCTGTTTCATGTGGTGGGGGTCAGCAGGAGGGGGGGGGGGGAGAGAGAAGTCTCAGGAGTCCCACTGAGTGAGCAATGAGGTTATTTTCATAAAAATCTGAATAACAAACCTCTGCCCTTGTTGGTGGTGAGACACAGGCATTTTTGATGTGGAGCAGGGGACTCTTAAAGCTCCTGATTTATGGCCGGTCCCATGGTGGGGGGGGGCAGGGGGGCGGGCAGGGGACGGGGGTACCCCACTCTGTGTAGCAGGTGTGGGCTGAAGGGTGTGACAGTACCAGCCATGGAGGGGGCAGGGAGTATTAAACACACTTTCAAACAGCCGTAGACCAAAATCTGAGAGTAAAGCAGGTATGGAGCAACAGATCACTACAGAGTCTTTGTCCCCACTCAATACATGTCATTTTGAATATCTCATGTGTTCACACTGGAAAAATGACATTCTGTTAATAGACACCAGTGTTGCCAGATTTGTGCGAGACAAACAAGTAACCAGGTCTATGAAAACAAACCCAGCAGAGGTGAGTTAACCCCCTAAAGAAGTCCAAAGTAAAAGCTCATTTTCCTCCTCTCAGGGTCGAGAGGGCGTGGAGGCTAACAGAAGCTGATTGCTCCTTTTAATTAATTTATTTTGGAAGGAGAAAATCTCTGCTAATGATGTCAGCAGTGCGTGACGGACAATAGATGGGAATATTTGACAATTTAGATAAAGCTGGGCCAGACTGAAGCCCAAAGTAAACACAACAAGGCCAAAAAATAAAACCCACAACTGCCAGTATGTCCTAATGACTTTAAGACAAACATGCCTGAAGCTTCATAAGTGGAAATGGCAACAATCATCAACACTGAAACTTAAGATAAGCGTGATATTTTAGTTCATTCATGTCCAAGTGGCTGATTCATTGTTTAGGGCAAAGTAACATTACATCAATCATCAGATGCTATGCTGTTTCCTCCTCTGTAGTCATTTGGAGTTTGGAGTGCTCCAGGTTTTACTGCCCTCCATTGTCCAGTTTAAGGTTATAGTTCAGAGTGAACTTGCTGGTAGGGTCAGAGTTCACTGTTCTGGCCACTGGGGTAAAAGGTCAGAATAGTAAAAGTCTAAAAGCTGATCACACACTTGTTGAATCCTGACACACCTTTTGTCCGCTGAGAAAGAATCCGGTGGCAGTTTGATGCCCGTAGGCGACCTCGTGCAGAGGCAAACGTTTGCCTGGTGTGCGATTGCTGCAGGATGTGGCGACTCGGGCAGCGTGAGAGTGTTCTTTCTATAGTGAAAACGCCGGAGGAGGCAGAAAATGAACTCCATCGGTGCCACTTTGGCGCCACAGGAGCTGAAATGAACAGATTGACAGATAAATGGTGTTCTCAGGGGTCTTGTGGGTCTTGGGGGTCTTGTGGGTGTTTTGTGGCAGGCCGGAATTCCACAGTTCTCCGTACGGCTGCGGCTGAGAACCGCTCACATGTTTACCTCTGTTTGCTATGTAAATTCCAAGATTGCCTCATGGTGAAGAGGCACAGGGTGAAGAATGCGGAAGCTCTACAAACTCAAGAAGCCATAAAGTCATCTGAAATTGTGACATGACTACGTACCGGCAACTCTGACGCTATTAGGCTGGGATTCCTCACCGTCGCTGCGGCGATGGAACGATTGTCTGCGCTTTATGACTGTAAAATGTAAACTCGCTGTTGTGCAAATGTTTAAAAATGTAATTACAGTGAGCGTGGTCGTACGGGAGCAGGGGAGGCCGGGGAGCCGCAGGGACGTCTCTTTCTCGGACATAATACACAAAGAGAGAGAGAGAGAGAGAGAGAGAGAGTGGAGGGAACAGAAAATGACCTGTAAGAGTCCGTGACTAAGGGCAAGAGGTGGACAGCGATAAATTGCACACTAGACACTAATTGCTCAGTAGGGTACGAATCCTTTTAATAAGAACACTTTACCGCACGCACGCACGCACGCACACTCACACACACACACACACACACACACACACACACACACACACTCACTCCCATGCATACTGTCTGGTCTGTTCAGATGCCATTTTGCCTGCCATCCACTTGATTGGGCTCGGTAATAAGCGGCGCTTAACTGTAGAATGAGTGTTTTTGTTTCCGCCTCAAAACGCTGCTCCAGGGGAACGGCCAAGCAAACACACAAATACCAAGTGTAACACTCATTGGGGCTCTGGACAATGTCACGTATAATACGCATCATAAAGTTTCTCAGCACGCAGCAGGCCGGCCGGTGGGAAAACAGAGACACCCTCATGTAATCCTGCGTGTCTGTGTGCAGTTTGCTGTGTTGGATTCTGGGTAAATGGACTGGACATGACTATATTTCATTCATAAAGAGCAGCGTATGTCTGCCTGGGCCTCATTAGGGCTCACACATGCTTCTGATCGGCAGGGTTTGGCCATAAGGGAGACATAATGTGCAGCTTCAGGTCTCTAATGTGATAATAAGGTGGTGAAAGCTCCCTCATCATCGCTCCACAGCTGACTGAACAGTTACAGGCCAGGTCACAAACTCTGACTCTCTCGTCTTTAAGTCAAATAGGCTCCATCAAAACACGGCAATGCTTCAGTACAGTGTGAAGGAGACATGGTTTGTCCTGTTTGAACTCTATAATCACCCTGAGTTTGATTTTCACAGCTATGAGGGAGTTTCAACCTGGAAAATGAAAATTAGGTGATGGAATTTTTTTGTGTTCTGGTCCTGGACGTCCACACTGAGGATCAGAGTTTGGGGGCTGAATGCTTCTACAGATTGTGTGTCTGCAGCAGGTGGAGGCCGGATGGTGGGAGGCAGTTGTGAGGCCTATTGAGGCTTCATTAATGGAACAGGAAGAGAATTGAAGCACGAGGGCAAACACACCAACTCATTACCCCCTGGATATCGTGTACCTTTCACACTGCCACTCAAAGTGTGTGTGTGTGTGTGTGTGTGTGTGTGTGTGTGTGTGTGTGTGTGTGTGCGTGCGCGCGTGTGTGTGTGTGCATTTACAAGCTATGCAACTTGGCGACCAAATCTGCATCATATTACACACAATTGTTTTTCTTTACGTATTAAATGATCGTAGTTTTCATCACGTCAGCGGACGACAGTACAGCAGCTACACACAAACACACAGTCATAATGTGCTTTATCCTGTTACACAATTATAGACTTAACACATGGAAAAATCATTTGCAGCACTAAGAACATCATCTCATGTAACTCTGCTGACTCAGCTGTCACTTGGCTGTCGGAGACGGACCAGGACGTCCGCCCTTCTTACACCACAGTGCCAGCTTGGCACGGCACACACGGCCCCACCAACACACACAATTACTCACCCACAAACAAGACACACTGCTGGACACACTACCTGCTATCTGTAAGCCTGAGAGCCGGACACACGGAGGTAACAGCCATGAATGAGAACGCAGCTGCAGCAGAAGTCGGGGTGTGTGAGTGTGTGTGTGTGTGTTGTGTGTACATATTGCATTTCATGTTGGACACCCCAGAGTTAGTAAGCTTTAGTAGACAGGCGTCAGAACTCCCCTGGAAAGATTCTGTGGTTGCAGACGGACAAAGGAAGCTCAGAGCAGCAGATTATTTTTAGTCTCAACCCAAGCAGCCATGACACAGATTGAACATGTTGACCAAATGATTCAAACCTAGCAGGTAGGAAAACAAGGATGTTATTCTTCCGTCTCAAGTGAGACAAAGCGCTGGACGTGAAGGTAGAGAGACTTCTCCATCATCCTGTGTTCCCCTGGGAGAGGATTGTGTTTCTCTAAAGGTAACGCACTGAAACCTTAAACTAATGATGGGAAACACACACTTGTCCAGCTGACCGGCCCTCTGCACATGAAG